>NW_008794444.1:6385681-6394850 GCF_000699145.1 Aptenodytes forsteri
GGAAACTGGACCACAGACGAGCACACCGGGTCGCTTCCTATTTTTCAGGGCTACAGTGACTGCACCTCCAGGAGGGCAGTGCCCACGGGGAGGGAGCAGCTCTGCCAGCCCTGGCCCCTGGCACTTGCCGGCAGGATGGCTCCAGGGGGTTGGTTCAATAACTGCAGCATTCCTGGTGAGGTGTGGGAGAGCGTGCAGGGATGGGTGACGGGTCCCAGGACGTCAGCCATTGCTCTGGGACAGTCGGGCTCCAAGCCCTCACTGCCAAGAGCAGCCCCCTGAGAAGGCAGCCCCCACCCTGTGCCCGCAGCAGGGGCTCCTGAAGGTGCCTGCGCTCAGCCCCAGCGGGGGCCGGGTCGGGGCCGGGTCTGGACCCCAAAGGCAGAGCACACCACGGCGGCGCAGGCCTGTGAGTGGCTCCCGGCACCGCGCTGGGCTCCTCGGCAGCCTGTCCTGGGGAGGGAGGGCTGACGGGCCCACGCCGTCCGTGCAGCTCTTCCCAGCTCCAGTCCTGCCCGAGGGGCTGCACGCCACAGAGACGGGGCTGGGCCAGCACCAGCACCAGCACGACTGTTTTAAAATACTGTCAAGTCCATCAGCTCTCTCACACTGCGGCTCGGGAAACTGTTGGGGGCAGGTGCTGGGGGAGAAACGAGGAGGGCAGAGAAAAGCAGGCACGCCGTTTCTCTTGGACTGTGTCCGAGCCCTGCACGGGAGCCTGTCTCCACACTGAGCTGTCTTAATGAAAGCCAGAGGTGCCCGTGGGCTTCCACCACTGCCCAGCATCCAGCTGTCCCTGGTGAATAGTTCCTTATCCACCCTTATCAGGTTTTTTTAAAGTGTCACATAAGTTGTAATAGAAATGTTAGCAAAGCTTAAAAAAAGTTGTGTGTTTGCACAAATGCTCACAAGTGCTCTAAGATCTGTGTGTCATGCAAAGATGTACTAACATTTGCAGCTGAAGAACAGTACTGGATACTTCAATTGATAGAAACAACAAAACCACACTTGCATCTAAATGACCAGGCCGGTGCCCCAGCCTGCGTGCCTCTGTGGCACAGAGACAGGGACAGCCCGTCCCCCCCAGGCTGGATGTCACCCCTTCGCTGCAGGGGCAGCAAAAATGTTTCACCGCCTCACTGAAAGACTGCAGAGTATTTCCTCATGGGGGTGCTCGGTGTAGTACGCTGTCTCACGGCTATGGCCCACAACTGAGATATTCCAGAAGATGGCAGGAACCACAGGATCTGGTGGCTTAGAAGAACAGCCACCATAAGAAGACATGTCCCTTGGAAGTCAGCCAGGCTGTACGTCCTCTCCTTTCCCAGCACACCTCGTCCCACACACAGATAACTCGCAGTGACAGCAGCACTGACACGGCTTACAGCTCATTGCAGAAAACACCTTTTCAACTAAGCAGAGCATTATCTGATTCTCATTACTTGCTTAAAAAATAAAAAAGAAGAAAAAGAAAGCACATTATTACCATAAAACAAATAGAGAAATGCTGGTTTCATGGGAAGGTGCTCATTGCTTTCATTTACCCCTTGGTGTCTACAAAAAGATAGGGATAGTCAAGCTCCTCGTGTGACGTTTGTGATTCATGCAAAAAAAGGCTCTCAAATATGAATTTTTATATCAATTTTGTTGCTACATTTGATAATTTGAGTTATTCAATCTGTCTATAAAAACTAACTACAAATTACAGCGGGCTGCACAGCTCACTGCCATACACATGCGAAAATCGTGTCTCCCAAGTGCAAACAACCCCGTCACCCCCTGGTGCACACTGCCTTTGGGGCTGGGGCAGACCTGCCTGCTGCTCTCCTGTCGACCTGAAATGACTGAACTAAGGCACTGCCCCCAGACTGCTGTTTCTGTTTCGGAGCAGAGGAAGTCCTTCCCCTTATTCACTTTTCCCAGCTACAGAGCAGGTCCGACAGCGGTTCAGCAGAGCCTGGGCTTGTGGAGACAGGGACCCATCTTCCCTGTCACCCCCTTCCCACCTCTGCCCTGGCAGCTCTCAGGTGGGGCATGCCGACGCGATGGGCAACAATTCAGCATTTCTTCCCCTGCTGGGTGTTTCTCACGTGGCTTCTGGCTCCATCTCAGCTGTGCTCCCAGTGCAGACTTCGGGCTCCTGCTGCCCCAGTCCCGGGGGCTGTAAAACAGCCATCCCAGCATGGGGGAAGTACCCTGCGCCCAGCTGGGATGAAGCCCGTGCACAGGCAGGGTGCAGGGAGAGCTGGGGCAGGCCTTCCAGCCCCCCGGCGCCACACACTGCACAGCAGGACCCACCGGAGGGGGACGGCTCACTGGCACCAAGCCAGGCACTGGCACCCCTCTCCCACCCCTTCCAAGAGAATCCACGCGCCACCGCAGTCAGGAGCCACCTCTCCTCCGAGGACGGCAGACTCCAGCAGCCCCCAGCACTCCCCAGGGCACGCGCGGACCCAGCCGTCCAGGATTTCCTGAGGAGGCAGACCCAAATCAGAAACCTCTGCAGGGTTTTGCGAGGCGAGGTCCGGCGCAGAGGCACGGCCAGAGTGACCCCAGCCCGTTCGCGGCACTGCCGTACCAAAGCCTCCCGCCCAGCACAGCCGGGGCGCTGCACCTGCGGGGCGAGCGGCAGCGCCCGTGCACGCCTCAGTGGGCCCCGATCGGCAGCGGGCTGTGAAAATAAATGACCACCCACCGGTTCTAGCAACAAATTGAGGTCATGTAAAGAGCTAATGAATTTGAAATTTCTGCCTGGAATTGATCCAAGGGACACAGGAATGAAATGTCATGTACGCCAGGCTGAGATTGCTTCTTTTTCCCGATGTGCGGCTTACTGGGGGGTTTTTTTGCCCCCATCTTCTTTGGGAGCAATAGGTTTGATGATACTTAGTGCAGCATCTGCTGATGTGTCCAGTGCTACAAAGGGTCATTTGCATATTGTGAATTGCATAACACACGGAAGCAGCAGGATTCAGGAGATAGTAATTAATGAGCAAATGATTTCCACTGCATCTGATTCTGTTCAGATGGTAAGCGCTACACAAAGTCAGCGTGCCAGGGAAACCCAATGCAGCACACCGGTAGCTCTTCAGAGCCAGCTGCTAATACTGGCTCAGACATAATCTGTCATCACTAAGGTCATGACAGAAGCTATTGATTGCCTTTCCTACCCCTCCAGGCCTCAGCAGAAGTTGTGATTTTCAAGGTCTTTGCAAATGCAATTTCGTGGTAGGAAAAAAAAAGTCTAGAAGTTGATGATATTCACCTGCTGGGGATGAAGGATAGGGAAATAGCTGGCACCAGTCACCAAAGGCATCCTGCAGCCACGCTAAAATAAATTAAGATATTCATATAAATGAAGATGCTGTGATATATGGCATACGAGCTGCTAAAACTACTTAAGCAGAGACCAAGGAGCTTCATTTTCACAAAGGTCAATGATATATAAACACTCCTGAGTGTTTTGCTGAATCAGAAACAAAGCACCTAAGAAAACAGAAACATTCAGATCACAGAACCTCACCAAGAGGCTTCCCTGGGGGCTCTGCTGGCCGCCCAGCCGCTCCACGGGCCAGGGCCACGGGCCAGGGCCACGGGCCAGGACCATGGTCTCTCGCTCCAGTGGAGTGCACAAAGTTCCCCACCAGCCGCAAAGCCCTCTCACGCCGGTGAGGAGCAACATCTCCCGATACGGGCAGCAAGGAGCCCTCAGCTGCAAGGCAGCTCCTTCTGATACCCTGCCTGCCTATTTGCTTTGTGGGGAGGATGTGCTATTTTGGTTCTTTGATGCTTGTAATGCTTGCTGTAGGACTGAACAGGTTAATCACCACTGGGAGGCATGCTACGGAGGAAATACTGTGGCCCAGTCTTTGTTAAAGGGTTTCAAACACTGCAACAAATACAGCTGCACCCCCTCTAACCTCTAGGAATTTTAAGAAATACTGTCCCAGTCTTTGTTAAAGGGTTTCAAACACTGCAACAAATACAGCTGCACCCCCTCTAACCTCTAGGAATTTTAAATGCTACAGGACATCAAATTGTGCTTGCTCCACAGCCTCCTTTGGTGCGCCTGATGCCGCCACAGAGGTGGTCAGGTGCGCTGCAGAGGTTACGTCCCCCTGTAAATAACGAAATACAGCCCAGTGCTGGAGGCAGGCTGGCTAATGAGCTGTTTCATGTAGCTGCTCTCATTTTCCTCCAGCCTTAAGCCGCAAACGATACGCATGCAAAGCAATGCATTCTGGGAGGCAATTTTTCTCCCCATAATGAGGTCTAAACTGGCAAGATTAAAGTGAACAATAACAATTATTTTAATTAAAGAGATTTCTAGAGAAAGTAGAACCTGTATCAGTAAGACTGAGACCATGCCATGCGCCTGGCTGACGCCTGAGAGCAAAGCTTCTGCTGTTTTCACAGCCGGTGGCAGGGCACGGTGCCAAAAATAAAGGGCGAGGTGGTCCCTGCCTGAGAGATTGCAGGGGTCTGCACCCATTCTCCGGAGCATGCCGCCCTTCATGGCGGGCAGAGGCACGGAATGGGACGGGCGCTGAAAGGGCGGCAGCAGCTGGGGGGATGCCCGGCAGCAGGACCCAGCAGCAGACCTGGCAGCAGCAGGGCTGGAAGCGGCTCTCCACCAGGAGGTGGCTGAGGAAGCAATAGCGCTGGGGAGTAAATGCTGCCCCTTGGAGGGACAGGGGTCAGCGCATGGCACTGGCGCGGTGGCTGGAAGCAGTGCTGGGCATCCTTCGTCTGCTGCCTGTGCAGGGCTGGGAAGGTGCTCCTGAGGAAGGACAATATCAGCACATCTTGCCCACTGGCGCTTTCTGTAAGCAGCCACCGAGCTGGAGCTGGAAACGCGAGTTAGACTGACCTTTCATCCAAGCCACAAAGTCCCTCTCCAGTTCTGTCTGAGCCAGAAAATCAACTGGTTTTCTCCAGAAAGAAATAAGATGACTACAATGCTGCGGTGTGGACAGCAAAACTGCAAACGAGGTCTTTCAGAAGGCAGAGGTAATTCAGCAAGTAATGGCAGCAAGGAGGGCAAGGCAGGACAGAAGACAGGGTGCGAGGGGAGGTGAAGGTGAGTCTCCCCACACCGTCTGGCCCAGCCAAGGGCCAGGGCAGGGGATACTTCTGCCTTTCAGTGCCAGGCCCTTTTGCCCTGCCTGGGGCTGCGGAGGGGAGGAGGACGGGCAGATCTCCCACCAGCCCACCATGGCAGGGTCCCGGCCCGCCATGGTCCACGGAGCATTGCAGCACTGCACAGGAACCCTGCACGGGAGCGACATGCCGAGCCACAGCCATGCTTGCACCAGAGCCAGCAGCAGGTGTCCCAAACCTGAGCCTGCTTCGGTCTGTGTTTTCCTGCCTGACCATCTATCAGTGAGGCCATGAGAGCACCCACCACCACATGGCATTGGGCAGCCGCAGGCCGGGGGTCCGGCATGCTGAAGAGCAGCACTGACAGCCAGAGCCTGGCTCGGGTACCCCAATTCTGGCTACCCTCAGCTTCAGTCTGGGACCGTCAGTCAAATGGCTATGGTAACGGAACAGTCATTACTTTATAGCAGGACAAAATGCTCACCCTGTCAGTATATTAACTTCTTAATTGCTTTATTAATCAATTAACCATTTACTAAATTGGCACAGCTAAATTTCTGAGGAAGAGTGCAAATATTAACCCGCTAGAAAAAATATTGGCTGCTGCATAATAACAACAATAGTATGCGCTGGCACGTCTGCTTCCCCGGGCCCTGCATAGTGAGTCTCCGGCGATACAGGGCAGCCCCAGTGTGGGGGAGGCAGCAGTCCCCACCTGCCCTGCCCCTGGGATCCCTCCGCTGGGAGCTACCCAGGCAGAAGGTTTTGCACTAGGAAGTGTTAGGCACAACAACAGTAAAAAATAATTACATCATCCAGGGTACCAAGTATAGAGAGTAGCATGAAACCACTACATGCAGCATACCGAGAAACAAACCCATGAAACACCAACTATCTCCAAGTGATTAATGCTTTGATTCACAAACACAGCACTTTTTTTTTGTATTCTCATGTGCACAGTAAGCCTTTCCCTGAAGGAAGGAGTGATTATGCAAACTATCAGGGAGTCCTTCACTCAAGCGCGTACCAATGTCCTAAAGACACTTTGTAAGAAAAACCTGTATCTTGAGAATATTGCCTGTGTACGATTACAGACAGGCAGTGCTGGCTGCACCCGCAGCTGTGGCAGGTCAAGGTGCTGGACATCTGGTGACACAGCTTGAGGGCACCGAGATCATTTGTCTGGCACAGGGGGAACCACAGCCAGACCAAGCTGTAACCCAGGAAAACAGTGTTCCCAGGGGAAGGGCCAGAGCTGGAAGGTAAGTGACATAGAGCAAACAGAGGCAAATGCAAGCACGCTAGAACGAGGAGCTTGGGGAGGGATGCGAGCACCTTCAGGCAGGAGCCAGCTAACACTTACTGGGCACAACGGACGTGTCCCCTAAAGCCAGGGGTGCTACCTGCGACCGGGGACTGACTCCACAGCTCATGTGGGACTAATGGAAACAACAGGTACCGGTGCGACTGTCACACCACCGGACTGTCGCTACCGACAGTCGCCAGCCCTACGCAGCCGGCACCACCCCTGGCACAGCACTGCTCCCCCGTGCAGGTCAGTCACGGCCGACGAAGGGCCGCACGCTGAGTCACGGGAGCCCCCTCACACCTCGTCTTCAGCGAGCTCTGATTTCGTGATGCACCTGAATTTTCCCCCGCTGTGCTGTGATGGGCGAAAGCACAGAGGGGTGTGAACCACCCCCTCACTGCACCCTTTGACACATCCCACTAGTGTTCTGGCACGTAGGTGAGATGGGACAGCTGGGGGTATCCTAATTCCTAACGCCTGGGTCTGGCGTATGGCACAATACCTCGTACCACATTTCATTTTTTAAGTTTCCAATTACATGTAGTTCAGAAAGTTGCTAGTGGATTTCAAGCACACGTGCAACAAAACTTTCACACGGAGTTGGTCAACTGTTTCAGATGTTTTTATTTATAAATGTGCACACAGAACCACAATTACTTACCAGTCCTCAGGACCAGAGTCTCCCAATTTATTTTCTGATGACTTTTAACAGCCAGCAGCGTTTGCCCTGGCTCAAGTGGCTGATCTGGTTTAGACCTTTCACTGAGGGGTTTGAAGTCTCTGCTGAAGGACCACCAGAAGAAGTGACCCATGAGCACCCGTGCAGACAAGGGGGCTGACACGAGGGGAAGCACTGGCGGTTTCGAGTGTGCAGCTTCTCACCCACCCAGAAAAACACCCGACAGCCTGAAGCAGCCTTGGGGGTTTGCTGCAGTAGAAGAGAGGCTTTGTCTTGGACTGTATTAAAAGGATACTAAACTCATTATTACTGTTAATTTTACACATTCCTCAGTTGTCCGCCTGCCCCAGAGACAGACAAGCAGTAAGGGGTGTCACGTGCCAGAAGAGAATCCAGGTATTGCAGCAGTTTGGCTTTTTATTCCCCGCAGTTCATCTGTTTCGTGAGCAACTCTGTTGCCTTCAATTGTTTGTAATCTTTAACATAATTCGCAAGTTGTTACTTGCACTTATTTTGTCTGCTGATTTTATTATAACCCATAAGATTAGAGTGTTTTGATATAATACTTTGTTTCACAATCTCATCAGTGTAACACAGACTGAAGACGCATCAAAGGCACTAACTTCATTGCAAATTCCTGCTGCCCTGGGGCGGGTGCCCTGGCCTGCAATCCATTGTGCCTGCAGCTCCCGGGGAAACCGGCTGCTCCGCGTCCTTCTGCGACCGTCCCAGCGCACGGGCGGCCCTTTAGAGCAGCGAGGAAGGTAAGCGGACGTCTGTTTCAGCTTTCATCCAGGACATAAGTTCCTGAACCTGGTCTTGGCACGGGGGGAGGGGGGGGGCACAGCCACGCAGCAGGACCCCCAGGCGCAGCTCCCAGAGGAGCACAGCCTATCCATCCTGCTGGGCCAGGGCACCCTGGCCAGCACCCTCAGCAGCGGGAGGGAGAGCTCCTGCACCCGCTCCCGCTGCCGGCCACCTGCGCCCCCGTCCTCTCGCCCAGCCGCTGCCCCACCAGCAGAGACCCCTACCTGAAGCACCACAGCTGGGATGGGCGCCCCGTGTCTGAGCGCATCGACTGCCCCAGCTCCTCCCGCTGCCTCAGACCTGGCCTTGGAGAAGCACCAAGGGATGGGGTGGGGAGGGACAGGGACACTGGTGGTTTGCAGTATTAGAGTTCAATTGCTGCAAAGTCACCTGGTGCGCACTGATATCGCTAATGGGGAACATGGGATTTGCTACACAAAATCAGATCACTGGGACATCTCATCCTGCACCTTGCTGCTGGAAGTGGCTGATCCTCACCCACTTCCAGAAGGCAGCCCGGGGCAAACGTGACCATGCAGACACCTGCCCCTCGCAGGGACAGAGCCAAACCTCCTGTGTGTTTTTAACTTTCCCGTGCGTGCCCTGCTATGTGGAATGCGATTATCTCTGCCTGCCACGGATGATTTTAAAATTATTCATCCCTCCTCAATTCCCATCCCCTGTTTGGTCACTGACCTCAAAGGACCTTCACATATATTGTATCACAGTCCTGCATCCTGGGTAAAAAACCTCCCTTGCATCATCAGGAAGACAGAGCGGATGAGGCCCTCCATAGACAGATAGGAGCAGCCTCACGTTCACAAGCCCTGGTCCTCATGGGGGATTTCAACCACCCCGACATCTGCTGGAGGGACAACACAGCAGGGCATAAGCAATCCAGGAGGTTCCTGGAGTGCGTCGATGATAACTTTGTTCTCCAAGCTGTAGAGGAGCCAATGAGGAGAGGTGCGATGCTGGACCTTGTTCTTACCAACAAGGAGGGGCTGGTGGGGAATGTGAAGCTCAAGGGCAGCCTGGGCTGCAGCGACCACGAAATGGTTCAAGATCCTTAGGGCACCGAGGAGGGCGCACAGCAAGCTCACGACCCTGGACTTCAGGAGAGCAGACTTTGGCCTCTTCAGGGATCTGCTTGGTAGAGTGCCATGGGACAAAGCCCGGGAGGGAAGAGGGGCCCAAGAAAGCTGGGTAATATTCAAGGATCACCTCCTCCAAGCTCAGGAGCGATGCATCCCAACAAAGAGGAAGTCAGGCAA
>NW_008794444.1:6397811-6401991 GCF_000699145.1 Aptenodytes forsteri
CCCATCCCTGGAAACATTCCAGGTCAGGTTGGACGAGGCTCTGAGCAACCTGATCTAGTTGAAGGTGGCCCTGCTCATTGCAGGGGGGTTGGACTAGATGGCCTTGAAAGGTCCCTTCCAACCCAAACTATTCTATGATTCTATCACAGCTGTCCAGCTTATTCAGGAAATAATGGGAAATGATGTAAACGAAACTCAGTCACGTGAAGGCAGATCCCTCTGCAGAAGACAGAACCGCTGAGGTAGGGAGGACCTCAAGACCACCTCGTCCATCCCACCCCTGCTCAGGCAGCATGGACTAAAGCAAGCTGCCAAGGCCATGTCCCTTGGACATCAGGTATCTCCCAGCACCACGAATCTTGCTAAAGTGGGCGCAAGGTGAGACCCAGGCTCAGAGCGAGGGCCCAGGGGCGGCACTGCCAGTTCACATGGGGATGCTGCGTCTCCTGGCACAATGTATGTTTCTTCCTCAAAAGCTCCATTTCTGGATTTGTGCTGTTTCTCACCCGTCTTCTACACAACAAAATGTTTCAGCTCTTGCCCTTGCAGAGTACAGCTTATAAACATGCCCATAAAGCTCAGGAATTGAGGAGAAAAATAGGGTAATTATACTTCATTTACTTTTAAAGCACTTTATTTTAGAATTGTTTCATATTGTCTGGAGGAGACAACACTCAAAAATGCCAAGTCCTCAAAAAGGTAAAAATAATACTGGGTTCCCTGCACCAGTGCAAATGGCGCATGGCTCCCAAGTCATGGCTAAAGAGTTTCCAGCAGGAGCCGGGGAACATGGACACTTTCCAGGCACTCAGTTCCTTCACTTCTGCTTACACATCTCGTGTCCTGCATTTCCACAGAAGTGCCAGAGCCTTCCTGGGAGGCGTGGGGAGGTTCAGGATCCCAAGCCTGAAGCTGGCCCCGCGCTCAGGGGGGCTGCCTGATGCTCGCCGCCCCAGCCAGTGAGCCCCCCCAGCCTCCAGCACCAGCTCGCTGCTGGTTCGCAGCAGGCTCACCTGGGGCACGTGCCACGCCGGCAGTGCGTGCCCTGGTGACACCGGGGTGAGCGCAGCTAACGAAGCAGGGACGCAGGGATTTCCAGGAATTTGGTTTGTTTTCCCTTTTTGTGCTGCTCCCCGCTACTCCCCCCGCTGACTGTCTCTCTCGCACACACACGTGTCCCAGCAAGCCACTCTGAACACATGGGGACCAGCACTCTCACCACCGGCTGCCTGCCGCATGCACCGACAGCAGCGCAGTGGGGCTGTCACAGTGAGTCCCCTGCACCGGGCAGACAAGGTGGCAGCATGCTTCCAGCACGCTTCCAGCACGCTTCGATCCCCCTTCCTGCACGCTTCCTGCACGCTTCCTGCACGCCCACTGCTGGTGTGGCCCCGAGCCCACGGCCATGCACGAGAGCTACGCACAACACTGCTCAGCTACTACCATTGCCGGCTAAAATGAATGCATTTGAAATGCAATGAATTAAATGCTGAACAAGTCCTAGAGGAAGGAGAACTCGGACACGTGGGGCTGTGGCGAAGGCAGCTCATTAGGCATTTGTATCACAGATGAGGAGCCGAGAGTGATACATGGGATGACTCAACGCGACAGCACAGGAACACGACTGCAGCTCTGCAATTTATTAATAGCTGTGCTGTGAGAAAAACGAGCCGGACGATCCCCCGCGGCCCCCTGATACACAGGGCTCGGGGGGGCACCTCTCCCCGGGTCCACCATGGCTTGGCGAGATGGATACTTAAACAAGCACAAACCAGAGCGGCTTCTGAAAAAGACGCTGGTTAAAGCGTGATAAAAATACACAATGAGGAGAAGGGTAAGAAACGTACCGTGCTTGCGGGCGGGCTGTGGGATCCCAGTGGGGCTGCCTGGCCTGGGGCGGGCGGTGGACTCGGGGCCCTCCCCCAGCCTAGCCCCGCGGGCACTCCCACAGAAGCCCCCCAGCACCAGCAGCAGCTGCTGCTCCATCGCGTGGTGGGGCTTCACAGCAACACACAGTTTGCTACCCGGCCCTGGTTTTGTAAGGGCTGATCGTGATACTCTGCTACCGAAACACACCCAGCTGGGAAAACGCCTGGCCACGCATGACCCGGCCCCTCCTGTGTCAGCATTCCTCTGAGCATTCAGCCTCTGGTTTTAGGTACTTAACCTGTAGAGGAAATCACCTCCTGGCTTCATTTATACTTATAAAAAGTAAGGGAGATATTCACACCCCCATCTGTCCAGTGTAAAACCCAACGTGCTGTGTTTCTAGCTGTATAATTACCCTGGGCTCAAGCAGGCACAGCTGAGAGCCTATTTTGGCTTTTTTCATTGTATTTCCTCCTTGTCCTTGAAATAGAAAGTCTTGGCAATGCATCCTCTTGGTCCAGCAGCAGTGTTCCCTCCCAGTGAAACAACACCTTCCCACAGCAACTCTAAACGAGCGTACATTAGTATTTACCAGCAAGCAACAGACTTACCACCTGAATTGCCCATCACCACTACACGCAATTTTCCTTTTGCACCTGTTGAAAGAAGTGTCCACTAACAAAACGCAAGCCACCAGGGCTGCCTGCTTGGTGTCCTGGCTAGCAGGGCTCTGCAAACACAGCTGGACCCAGACAGACAGAGTGCTCGTCTTCCCAGGCCCCCTCTCTATAAAATGTGCATTATGAATTCCTTCCTTTTTTTTTCTGTACGCAGTGCAGGAAAGACAGCACAACCGCCTTTGCAACCTCCCGTTGTCTCACTCCATCAGCTCTCGGAGCTCACAGCCCCACAGCGCAGATGGAACCGGAGCCGGGGGCAGGCAGGAAGCCTGGCTCCAGGCCCCCGCCTGCACCCCAGCCCTGGGCTGGCAGTGCCTTCTGAATTGGCCCCTGACCCCTGCACCCATCGCCCCCGCACACCCCCCTGTGCAGCACAGGAGCCGCTGCTGGGCTGGGGCTGGGGGCATGCTCCAGCAGCAGGGGCAGCACAGCATCCCCAACCAGCCAGCAGACCCCTCTGGGGCCAGAGCTCCGCAGAGGGGGCTCTCACAGAAACCATTTCAAGTACGTCAGCAAACGAATGCTGGGGTTTGAAGTCAGAAACACCAAGCTATTGTGTTTTCCAGCTACTGAGGTATTACCATACAAATATCCTAAATGCTGACTGTAATATCAGCATTAATTGCGCAGCTTAAAAATGCGAGCAAGCCTAAGTGAATAAAGGGAATAAATGTTTAAACAAAACAGCTTTTAACTTATCAAAACATTTGTATTGAATTGGAATATCGTGGCATTTTCAAAACTAAGTGTTTTTGCAACATCAAAACACAACACAAACGTGAAGGGATTTGCTTTGACACTTCTCTGTCACCAAGTTTGCCAAAGCAGTGCGTTCCCAGGCGGCGTGGGGAGGCGAGGCTGCCGCGCTCGCCCCTGCAAAATCCACCCTGCACTCTCCTGGCCAGCGCAGTTTGTTCGGAGTGGGCGTGCTCCCCGTGGCCATTTGCAGCAGACAGATCTGTGCATGGAGGGGCGAGTGGCAAGCCCTGACGTGGGGGGGAAGAGGCTCCTCAGGGACACCACCACCCTGGACCCCTCCCCGGCATGGAGCCTGCCCAGGCAGAGGCACCCAATGCGGCTGGGGTAGCCAGGTGCCGGCCGCAGGCGCAGTCATGTACTCACACGACTGTCCTGTGTACCCATTCTTGGGGAGCGTACCCAAATCACTGCCTATCTGCTGCAAAAGGATGCAGAGAGTCAAGAGATTCATCTGAAACACAGAGCATTTCTGAATGGCAGGAAGCCAAAGGGAAGGGAGACTGCCACAGCCTAGGATTTCTGGCCAAGCAGCTGCCACTCTTCTAATAAAATGTGCAACTCGTGCAGATACATCTCCTCTGCCTTGGCAGCCCTGAGCAGCAGCGGGGCTGGCATTGCCACAGCTGGGTTAGGGCACAGACTCCCCTGACTGATGGAGTGACTACATCAGGGGACACGGGAAGGGCTACAGATGTCGTCTATCTGGACCTCTGTAAGGCCTTTGACACGGTCCCCCACAACATCCTTCTCTCTAAACTGGAGAGGTATGGATTTGATGGGTGGACTGTCCAGTGGGTGAGGAATTGGTTAGATGGTCACATCCAGAGGGTAGTGCTCAACGGCTCAATGTCCAGGTGGAGATTGGTGACGAG
>NW_008794444.1:6402918-6421259 GCF_000699145.1 Aptenodytes forsteri
CTTCCAACCCAAACTATTCTATGATTCTATGATTCCATGACATCGTCTCACAGCACAAATCCTAGGATGATCCCAGAACATGCACTTCCAGCTTTCCCTTTTTCTTTTTTCTTTTGTTTTAAAGGACATGCAGGTTTGAAAACTCAGCACAAAGTGGTTGTTTCAGAAACATCTGCCCAAACGCTGAAGCCCAGAAAGCACGGGTTGGAGCAAGGGTGCAGGGATCTGACACACCGATCCCAGGAATGCCAAGCCGGAGCCAGTGCCGCTTCCCTCCCTCCTGCCAACACACCGCCACGTGCATGCTCAGTACTTGCCAAAGGACCCTGTCCTGTCAAGGAATCAGGATGGATGGTGCCTGCCTGATAATTAGCCATTAAATATTTTATTTTATCTGGATTGTTCACTTGTGGCATCAGGATTTATTTACTGCTCACTGTTCAAGCCTTGCTCTGAAGAGAGTTATTATCTTCTCCTTTGGCTTTTCTGAATGATGTCCAATGACATTCGCCTATTTTCTCAGCTCCCCTGAGAGGGAAGGCAATGCCATCCCCGTTTCACACGTAGGATCTGGAATCACAGAGACGCAGTACTACCCCTGCTTCTGCTCCTGGCCCCCCCTGCAGACGCCTCCCCCGGCCCCCTGCATCCCAGCTGCTGGGAGGAGAGGCACAGGCACCTTCTCGTGGCACAGGAGAAGGTGGGGCCAGTCCCCCAAAGGGCGCCCATCACCCACGACACGGCCCCAGACAGGCGAGATGGCCAGGTTCACAGTGCGAGCAACACTGGTGATGCTCTTCCTCCTGCCAAAGTCCTGCTGCGGATTTTTAATGGGTATCAAGCAAGGAAGGTGACAAAGCCCTCCCCAGAATAATAACCAGTTTGTTTTCTACTTAAAAATAAATTAAAGTCATATCAGGAACTGCTGAAATGCACTGTATCAGATTGTTAGACAATCTTCAGAGGTCCCTTCCAACACAAACCATCCTATGATTCTATGTCTCCAATAAGACAGATCGTAGCCGGAGGTAGGCAATCAATACCCAGTGCTTCAGCCCAAATGCAGCCTGAACACTCAATGTATAACATTGTCATAAACTAGTGAAAATAATGGTAAGATGTGGAAAAGTCCAACAGCCCTACTAATAAGCACAGTCAGGAGGTTTTTCCTCAACATGAGGAGTTTCTGAAGTCAAAATGTTAGAACTATTCTCGAGAGAGCAGAGTTTTGCCAAAGCTGCAGATCTGCTTTGCTAGAGTTTTAATCTCAGATTACAAAATTGCATAGAAAATTTAACCAAAAAACCTTCAAAATAGATTACTCTGATTCTCTTTTTTCACAAGCAGCCTTTTACAAAGCCCCAGAGGGAGCCCCATGGGGAGCCCCTGGGGTGCCGCCAACCCCAGCATGCCACCACCTCTCCTGCCCTCGGCCACCACCACGGTTGCACGTGGCTGCAGGCGGCACGGCGGCTTTCCCAAGCACCGCAGCTGGCCGGGCGGTTTCCACCTTGACAGCTTTTGACAGGAAACGGCGTTTCCCAAACCCAATTTTCCCACGAGGAAAATGTCATTATTTCTATCAAAGAAACTGATTTGCCATTCAGAAAACCAAAATGAGACGCCTTGTTTCAGCCTGTTTGGACACTTGTCGGGATAATTCCCACTGCCAAACGACCCCAGCATTTTCACCCATCTAAGAAAATGCCAGGCAGGATCCCGGTCCCCCTGCCCGCTCTCAGGGAGCCCCAGGCAGCGCAGGGCTGGGCACATTCCTCCCCGGACCAGGGCAGCGACCGAGGGGTCGGCACCCACCCACCCTGTGCGGACCTCCGCTCCCCGGGACGACAGGCTGCCAGAGCCCCAGACGCAGACTCGGGCGCTGCCGGTGCTGCCCGCTTCCCCCAGCCCCTCGTGTGTGGGGGCAATGCACCAGCAGCCCCAGGGCCGGGCGCTCGCCCGCTCCTGTCCTGGCACCAGCTTGCTCTCACCTGTAACGCTCCCTGCGGTTCTGCCTGCCACTTCTAACGGCTGTGTGTGATCAAGCACTCCGATAGCCACACTCCACGTGCTGGCGAGTCACATCGTGGGGAAATCCATGACTATTATTCTTGTCAATCGCCCACCTGCACCCAGCGAGTGTCAGCTGCTGGAGCTGCCCACGCCAGTGCCGGCAGCCCCTTTGGGGGAGCACGGCTCTGGGGAGAGGGGGTGAGCAGTGGGAGAGGGAAGGGCAGCAGCTGCTCCAGGGGTCCAGCAGCGGGGAACAATAGTCACATCGTGGGGAAATCCATGACTATTATTCTTGTCAATCGCCCACCTGCACCCAGCGAGTGTCAGCTGCTGGAGCTGCCCACGCCAGTGCCGGCAGCCCCTTTGGGGGAGCACGGCTCTGGGGAGAGGGGGTGAGCAGTGGGAGAGGGAAGGGCAGCAGCTGCTCCAGGGGTCCAGCAGCGGGGAACAATCCCACGGCCGCATCCTGGTTGTGATCTTACGCCCCTTCCCACTCCCCGCCCTCCCGCCCGGGCAGCCTCCCCGTCCGACCAGGCTGCTCCCGGTGCCGCGCGGGGGTGGCCAGTGCTGCCTGCAGCCAGCAGCGCCTCCCGGGGCTCCGCTCCACCTGTGGAGTCAACATCTACATCTCCTTGTCACCTCGGGGAGGGAACGAACGCAGCAGCACAAACGACTCCATGGGACGGAGGCTCACAGGCAGAAAGATTTGAAAGTTCAAAACAACATGTAGTTTAACTTGGATAATGTTGAAATTATACAATATATTAAATTGAACAGAGACTAAGAAAGTGCCTTGACATCTCCCAAGTTCAGCCAACTCGACGTGACCTTGCACAACGCTCTACGCCCCAGCATGCTGGTAGATGGTGCCTCAGGCTTAGATTTATCTTCCTCCCCCACCTGTGTTTTGGAGGCTGAAGCCCAGTCCCAATGTCTGACTCAGAGGCTCTTGCTCCTGTCTCTGGTGCACCACTCAGTGCCACAGTGAGCAAGCGACATGGGGGGAAACCCCAGACAGCACACGAACACACATGGGGATCTGATCATTTATCTTCCAAATAGTCAGGAGAGCAATTTTATTCAAGTACCCACATGGACCTGCGGTACCAAAAGGGAGCATGAAACTACATATCCCAAAAATGGGGACACCGGAATGTCCCTCCACACACGGACGAGCAGGAGGCTCAGCATGAAAATCATCCAGAAGCATTATTCCGTCCGTGAACAGATCCTGACAAAAGGCTGGCACCACTGCACGGCGAAACCTGAAACACAGTGTGCCAAACGCTGGCACACATCGCTGTGAGCAGGTACATGGAAGAGGCAATGGAAGTGGCAAAGCCAGAATGATGTCTACTGGTACCGGAGGCTCTTGGCAATAGGGTCCCGCAAAGGAAGCAGGACACAGCGTAGAAATGCCCGTATGCCTGGGTGCAGCCTCCTGCACCAACTGACCCACCAGCCCAGACACTGCTGTTCGAAACAATGCCACAGCAAGAGAGAGAGAGAGCGCACGCACCAAAGGTGCTGCGGCAGGCTCTGCTTCCCTGACTAAGCACTCCAGCTGTGGGAATCCTCTCCTGAAAACAGCAAAGCAAACATCTCCACCAAGCCTTGGATTCACCTTGGAGCCACTGGTTCACTCCTGGAAACTGCAAAAAACATATGGGATGGAGAAAGCTTTACCTTACTTGGGGTAAGGGGCATTGACAGGAACTGCTCTGGCTGCCCCGGCACATGGCTAAACTCAACGCTGCAAAACTCCCAGTCCGCTTTCCCAGTACAGCTCCACAAAGACTCTGTGCCCTTCCTTCAAATTCAGGGGATTGCTCTTTAATAAAAAGGCTGTATTTTCAAAAATGTCTGCATATTCCTAAGGTTAAATGCAGTGTTTCATCCACAAATAGGAGCCTCGTCTTTGGCTCCAGATTCAGTCCTTCATCCTTCCTCTGAGGATTATCCCAGCGCTCATGCTTGGGAAGGGACCCACTTCTGGCACTCGCTGCAACCCCCTGCACAGCTGCCTTCCCCGGGGACGGCACCCACTGAAGCACCGCAGAGCCCCATGCTCGGAGGTGCATGCTGGGGCCATCTGAAAGCTGAGAGCCCAAACTGTTCAGGTGCATAAAGCAGCAGATTGCTCCCTGCCACAAGCTAGTGGTGGGTCACCAACCCCATTTCCAGTGACCGCGCTGCCTCCTGCAGCTATGTGGTTTGGGGGTGCTGGCTGTGCAACAGCTCCTCAGGGAACGGATCTCGCTTGGGAGCGCTGGGGCACTGCACACCCCTCCAGGCGGGCAGCCAGGACCCCTGTGCCTCTGCACGAGAGGAGCTTCCTCCCTGATGCTACTCGGATGCTTTTTTTAATTAATTGACAAGGAAGATCTGCAACCACGGAGTGCTCTTGCGGTGAAGGCATGAGTATGCATGAAGGCATGAAGAAACACATGCAGCCAGGCTTTGCTATGAAATCTGGCAAGCAGGAATAGGAGAGTGATTTGGGGAGGGGAAGGAGCACTCGCTGCCACCGTGCAGCACTGCCCTGCAGCAGAAGGTGCGGACCCAGCACGGACCTGCAGCCAGAGCAGCTCTGTGCTAGTGCAGCCCCCCCAGACATCTCTGGGCAGCCTCTGCCTTAAGCACGCTCTGCTTTCACTGGCCTCAATGCTTGAGGGCACAATGCTGCGCAGCAACGTCTCCTTCACTCATCGCACAGGTCAGGGAGCTTTACCCACTGAATCTAACTCTGAACCAAACCCGGGATTTCCCCCTGGTCTGGTGTGCAGCTGAACATGCAGGGGCAACGCTCTCTGACAGCCTGTGGCTGATAAACGACTTGCCCCACAACAGGGCATGCTACTCCACAGCCTAGTGCCCTCTGCTCAGCAGCTGAGCCCCGGGCAGTGGGCAGTGGGCAGCGAGCAGGGGGCAGTGGGCAGGGGGTAGCGGCCGGCCGGAGGGCAAGTTCAGGCAGGCCCAGAAGGCACTGTGCTCGGTTCTACACGGGCTGGTGACCCCATGGGCTCCTCCATCTGCTCCTCTCCTGCTACTTTTTTGAAAAATTTGGCCAGCATTAACAATCAATTTTGATTAATCAAAATGCATTCTGCAGGGACGAAAGCGCTCACAGTGCAGCAGTGAAACAAACCCCACTAACTTCAATTCTATTCATCCTACAATAGGAGAGCTGAAAAATACTGTTTGTGAAGCATTAAAATACTACGTTGCTGGGTCTCTCAGAAAGACCCATGAGAAAGTGAGTATTTATACAAGAAGAAGGTCTGAATAGCACGCAGCAGGGCCTGGAGCCTCACAGTGAACAGTGAAAAGAAATCAAAATACTCCATCCATCCCGACTGCGTGAGCTGTCCTACCTGTGAAACGGGGCAGGAGGCCCGGGCCGGCGGTGAATGGGAAATGATACCCTGGCATGTACCAAAGGAGGGCACCACGCTGCAGCACCCAGGAGGGAGGCAGGTGGATGACAACAGCCCCATCCCAGCACTGGCCAAACACCCAACTCTGCAACCATGGAGTGCCCTGCAGTGAAGGCAGGAGTATGCATGAAGGCATCAAGTCGCAGCTTAAACCCCAGGTCTGGCACAAACTCTACATCTGTTTTGCAAGTGTGATTGGTTATTGCAGGAGAGAGGAAGACACCCAAGGAGATTTTCAAAACAACTAACTGCCTCTGTTTGAACCCATCTGCATGGTTAAACCCTTCACCAGCGGGGCCTCGCTGCTCCTCGGCTCCCAGGGAAGCCGAGCAGTAACTCTGCCGTGCTGCAGAGGGGAGCAATGAAGGCACACACGAGAAAGTGAGGCATTGAGTTACTCCAGTAATGGTGAACAAATGATCCCAGGACAGACAGCTGGATGTATAACCTCCAGTTACTCCAGTAATGGCGTGTAAATGGACCCCAGGACAGACAGCTGGATGTATAACCTCCAGTTACTCCAGTAATGGCGTGTAAATGGACCCCAGGACAGACAGCTGGATGTATAACCTCCAGTTACTCCAGTAATGGCGTGTAAATGGACCCCAGGACAGACAGCTGGATGTATAACCTCCAGTTACTCCAGTAATGGCGTGTAAATGGACCCCAGGACAGACAGCTGGATGTATAACCTCCAGTTACTCCAGTAATGGCGTGTAAATGGACCCCAGGACAGACAGCTGGATGTATAACCTGCCTGACAGAGCCTGCCACACACCCTCCTTGAAGTCCCTGAAATTATCCGTTCCTGACCGCCATCGTACGTCAGTACAGGATGCCCAACATCAGCAATTTCTAACTTACTGTTGTGATAAAAATGTAATGAAATTATTCCCGAGGTTTCCTTTACCAAACAAACACCGAGGTTTTTAATGCACCGACACCCACATTCCCCGATGGGCACCAGCTCAGAGACCGAAAGGGGACGGGCGCGGATGGGGACCTGGGTACATGGGGCTGCAGCCAAGCCACCCTGCCTGCCCACCAAACACACGTGCAGTTTGATTGGGAGAAATCGACAGCAGAGGAAACAGCACTATCGAAGCGGGAGGTCATCAGTACGACATATCAAAGTAACATTGGGGGGTTTAATTGTAAACCTAATCTCCAAGCCTAAACAGTTTGTAGGTTTTATCAAGCGCTGTAAAAATAACTCATTTCTTCCACTGCCCCACTTCTGCAGGGTCTACAAAATTAAATGAAAAGTAAACTAACAATGATTTACTCCAGATGGACATTTATTATCCTAGTAATAATATCTTGCAATCATTGCAGGATTAACTGAGGCCAATTCTTTTCTTAGTCACTGTACGCATACATAAACATATAGTAAATTAAACGATCTAAAACCAGACGGGCATTTATTAGGGTCGCCTCTACACTTGCCTGAACATCACTTGTGGATGTGAGTCATAAAACATAAGCTGGATTTTAAGTTCTGAAGTTTAATTTAATGTCAAGAAATACCAGGTACAAACTGTAGATCTCTCTCGTGAAAGAATACCTATTTAGTATTTAGGTCTGGCCTGTTAACTGGTAAATCAAAACGGATGTGGTCAAATTAGCTACTGAAATGATATAAGAGATGCCATGTGTACGGCAGCCTTGACACTTCAAAGACAAAACCAAGGAATCTTAAGGAGATAAAACATTTTCAT
Organism: Aptenodytes forsteri; assembly: GCF_000699145.1. Classification (NCBI taxonomy): domain Eukaryota; kingdom Metazoa; phylum Chordata; class Aves; order Sphenisciformes; family Spheniscidae; genus Aptenodytes; species Aptenodytes forsteri. The sequence continues at coordinate 6,410,087 of NW_008794444.1, forward strand.
CACAATAACGCATTATGTGCTCCGGCAGAATACATGTAATAAAAGAAGGACAACAAGAGCTGAAATGGAAATTTGTTTTGCAGAAGCCAAGAATAGTAAATGATTTATATGCACTTATTTTAATTTATTTCAGGCTGAGTGCAATTTATCTAAAGTCATCAAAAATTAATAGGCCATACAGAAAGGAGTTTTAATAAATTCAAATTTAGGGGCACACAGCAAGTACGTCTCTTCTCAATTGCTATTAGCACTTAACTATCTAATTAATCCACCACATTACCTTGCCTGGAAGTCCAAGCAATCCCGCTTTGTGGGAAAGGGACTGACCGCTGCGGCCCCGGATCGGCTCCCGGCACAGCCCTCAGCGTGGGGAGGACGCAGGGCGAGGGTGGAGGATCCCCGTGGGGCTCTCTCCTGGCAGGCAGCACTGCCGGCCCCGGCAGCACCCAGCAGAGCCCCTGGGAGGTCTGTGCTCTGCCTGCACCTGCCTGCACCTGCCCGCAGACTCCGGCTGCCCCAAGAGCGGAGCCCCCCGGTGCTGCTCCCACGTCCATCCCTCCCCAGCTCTGAGACAGCTCCACTCCTCACTGTCCTGGAGGCAAAATCAATCTAAATGCAGTTCAAAGCTGAGGCTGCCTTGGGGCGCAGGTCAATGCAGAGAGAAAGTGCTTTGGAGCACTAATGAGACTGAGGCCAAGACCGAGGCCGAGACTGAGACCACCCTGGCTGCCCAGAGGGATCTGCAGCCCAGCAGCAGTGCCAGCCCCCCAGGAAACGCCCCGCTTTAAACCCCCAGAGCTTTGAGGTGACTACACCGGTTTTCCCCAGCCTGCCTTAAGCCATGGTTCAGAAAGAGCATTACAAAGCAGGGCAGCAGCACCAGTGCTGGTGGGCTGCCCCGGGCAGGCACTGCATGGGTGCCAGGGCACTCGGCCGGACAAGCCCTGCAGCAGCTGTCCCCAACCTCCCCTGAGGAGCCCAGCGCATCCTCAGACACCTGAGCGTGTTGTCAGGGTCCCAGCCCACGGCTCCCTCTTGGGGGAGCGACGGGCCACACAGTACCGAGAGTCAGGAGGAACTGCGTGATCAGAGAAATGAAGGCCGAGAAAGGGGATGGCGGGGACAGGAGCTACGGCACTGGGGGTGATGCTCCCGCTCCAGCCGGGCACCTCTGCGCGAGCGGCCAGGCTCCGGCAGGAAGGAGAGCCCCAGCAGGGACCTGCTTCCCTGGGAACTGCTGTCGCCAAAGCCAATGATTGCCCCAAGCCGTGATGCTGCAGTCTGAGCACGGCACGCCCAGGGAAGGAAACTCCCCAAAGGGACGGTTTGAGGTGACACTGCCCCAGGAGGCAAGTCCCTCACAGAGGCTCTGACCAACCCCAGGGTAAATTCTGAGCACTTCCAGGAGCTGGGAAATTCCTGGGATGCGGGAGCACCCCACAACTCAGCAAACACCCAGCATCTGAAAACCCCATGACAGCCACAAATGGCACCATCATTGCACACAGTTTGTGTTTAGCAGCAACGGGGCAGTGCCGGGGCAGGGTGGAGTGCTGGGCCAGCCCCCAGCCCCAGCCCCCAGGACAGTTTCCCCTGCCCTGGCGATGCAGCCGGGGCAGGAGAGGCAGTGCACGTCCCATCCCAGCACCCCTTCTTGACAGGGACCCTGGGGACACGGGGTGAGGCTGGGAGCAGTGGCTGCCTCCCCTCGGCAGGGAAGAAATGGAGGTGATTTAGTCCCCAGCGAAAAGCCAGCACCGAGCAGAAAGCCCTGCCTTTCTCCCTGTTTATTCAGAGTGCATGCACCGAAGAGGCTCAGGACCGCAACACAGGTGGCCGATGCCCAGATCTCTGTACAGGCTCATGGAGCCAGCGAGGGGACACAGCTCTCAGCAATCCCTCTGGCTGCAGACGGAAACTCAAAGCGGAGCTCGACCACAGAGCAAGCCTGAAACAGCACTACTCGAAACATGAACACAAGAGCCTACTGACCGTGTGTACGCAGCTGCAGCAGGAAACGGACAGATCTTGGTCCATATTTAGATCCAAAGGAAATCAATGGGCATACTAAAAGCAGTATTTTCCTTTACCTACGAAGGATGACAGTTTCAGTGAAATACTGGGACCCATATTTTTTAAAACTTCAGATACATCTGTCAGGGTTGGGCAATTTCGCCTAAAAGAGAAACTTTCAATGTGCCATAAGGGAGAAACTATTTTTGCAATCTTCCCTTTGGCTCAAAATCTGCTGCTGGGATTTTTTCAGGAGGTAGTGCTCTGCACGCTTGAAAAAACTGACGGCTCTAAAATGCATATTTATGGTTTCCTGATATAGGGAAAAACAACAGAAGAAAGTAATGATAAGCTGCATGAAATGTTAGCAGAGCTCTGGAAACAGGACAGACAGCAAATTGGGGATCAGTGGCAGAGTCAGGGGGAAGACAGAAATGAAAGGGTTACTCAGGCAGAGGCGCTGAACCCCAGCCACTGCCCTGTGCTGTCTGCCAGGGGCAGGCCAGGCGAGCGCAGGGGTGCTCGGCTGCAGGGGTGCTCGGCCGGGTCTGGCGGGGAGACCTCGGGCACAGCAGCGCGCACCAGCTCTGGCTGCACAGGCTGCCATGACCGATGACCGCTGCCAGCGGCCCCATCCTGGCGGCACCCAGCGAGTCGCTCCCTCGGGTGACACACAGCATAACTCATTGTGCCTCCGCTGGATTCAAAAATCAGGGAGTTGACCCTCCCAGAAAGAGTGAAAAGTAAATTTACAGAGGACACAGCAGAAGATAACACACTGCAGAAAGTCATTAAGCCTATCTCTGTAGTGCAATCAGGAAGTTATATGCCAAGCCTGCACTATCAGTTCATATCGGTTCTTTCCATAATTGCCGGCTTACTATTTAGAGGCAACAGAATAATGATGCCAAAGGGCTTAAAAACCTGTTATGCTTTGGAGACTATATGAGGTCCCTGGGTATAGGGAAATGTGTAAAAAAACAGCTGTGTTGGGCCGGATGGAGACAGGAGAACCTGCAGAAGCCTGTGAAACGTAAAGCCTTGCTCTCGAATGAAGGTCTGTGAGCAGAGATCAGGACACGCGAGAACCATCGAACAGGCCCGGGATGTACGTATACTGAGGGACAGGGACTCGTCGTTATGCCGGATTAGTACCTGTGATTGCACTGTCGCATGGTCACATCAAACAGACGTCCAGTCGGCACTTACTAGGCTCGGGACACCAGAAGTTCGGTGTGGCAGCGGTCTGCAGGGCTGCAACGGGACCAGCATTCAGGGATTATGGACTCAGCATCGTCGTACAGCCTCTGACATCATCAGTTAAACAACTACCAATCAATCAAACGTGAAACCCTCCAAACAGCTACAGCAGCGAGGAGCTTGCTGTGAAGGTTACCAGGTCTGGAGCAGCTCTCGCTGCCATTGACCCGGAGCAGAGCTCAGGGGTGTCCCCTGCTGCCGGGTGGGATTTTGTGTAACTGACAGCTGGAAATCATCCTTCCTACATTTGTCAAGATACAGTAAAATCTAACTGTACCTAACAAAACCAAGAAAAAACAACGAGAGATGCATGCCAGTTAAAGCCTTTGAGCCCAGACAGCCCAGCTCAGGACACTAAGGGTACCAGAGGGGTGATCACCATCCCTGGGAAATACAGACTGCTGAGAGACAGGCTTTGGAAAGAGATGGTTAAGGAGACAATTAAACTCCTATTTCTGATGTGGAAAGGGGAGCCATGAGACTGAAGTCTCAGGGATAACCCCGGAGAGGAATAAGGAGCTGGGCTTGACAGCGAGAGACCCCGAGCCCCTGTAAAACTGAGAACGCTCCTGAAACAGCATAGCAAAACATGGAGCATCCTGAGAGCATCTCTAGCTGCCGAGGGCGTCCATGCCAGGATCAGGTGCTCATGCTGGATGAGCCGAGCTCCAGCACAAAATGCCAGTTTGAGCTGTTGTCCTGGTTTTGGCAGGGATAGAGTTAATTTCCTTCCTAGTAGCTGGTACAATGCTGTGTTTTGGATTTAGGGTGAGAACAAAGTTGATAACGCACCGATGTTTTAGTTGTTGCTAGGTAGTGCTTACACTAGTCAAGGACTTTTCAGCTTCCCATGCTCTGCCGACTGAGGAGGCTGGAGAGCGGGTCCTGGGCTGCGGGGCTGGCTGGCGCCTGCGACTCCACATTCAGAGCACTGGGCACCTTACACACCGTCCGCTACTTCTCCTGCTCATGGGGCACCCCGCGCCCCAGCCACTGGTGGCCACAATCAGCACAGTGACCCACAGAGAAACGGCTCACCGGGGCGGGGGTGCCTCACGGCGATGCTCTGCTGAGGGGGGGGCTGCAGGTCTGCGGTGGCTCGCTCCCCAGCTCCGCTGGCACAGCCATTATGGTGAGCAGGGCCAACGGGAACTGCTGTCTGGCGGTGGGCTCACATCCCGGATGGCTCCACAGGCTCTGGCTGCCCCGAGGGTGCCTTGAAGAAAGCAAGCACCGGAGAAGCCCAGAAATCCCACGCCCGCCACCAAGTCATCAGCAGAGGAGGGCAGGGACAGGGGGACAGAGGAGCCAGGGAAGGCAGAGCGTCCAGGCAGGAATGGCTGCTGGGACGGGGCACGGGAGAGGGGGCTGAGCACAGCCGGTGCCATCCTGGCAGCGCATCCCAATGGCCGGCTTTCCAGGAGCAGGAAGGGCAGGACATCCCACTGCTTCGCATCACCAGGTCTGCAGGAAGAGCCTGTGGTGGAAATTGTGAGGGTATGTGAGTGGGAGGAGAGCAAAGCCAGTGGGAGGGCGGCAGGGAGAGGAGAGGAATCTGGCCCGGGAGGAGCTGACAGCACAATTCCCCCTGGACCCAATCATATTTAATTTTTCTATCAATTTTCATTAGCCTTTTCCCATTCCTCTGGTTCGTCCACAGTGTTCCAGGATTTGTTAAAAATAAACCATTACTGTCTCGGGGAGCTCCTTGGCCAATTATTTTAATACTCCTGGGTACCAGTTATCCAGTTTTGCCACTTTTAAAATGCCTTACTTAAACTGTCACTTTTTAACCTTTCTTAGTTCCTGTAGAAGTAGAAAATATCTCACTGTCTCCATGAGTTTGCATTTCTCTGCTTCTTTGCAAATGGCAAACAGAAATAATCACTGAAATCTTCTTTCCCTTCTGCATCACTCTTGACAGTATTTCTCTCTTTGCCTAGCGTTAGGTCCAGTCCTATGACAGGCTTTTATTTGTTTCCAAAGTGTAATTCTCCCTTCTGCACCTGGTACCGGACCCAAGGATATTTAACATTTTAATTAGAAAACTTCCACTGACCTCAGAAGACAGATATGGAGGCACAAAAAAATGCCCTCAGCGTGCAGAAATTTTTCTGGGGAGCAGGGCTGAGAATTAAAACCATGGTCTGGCAGAAATGTGGCTCATGACAGGGTGGCAAGAAGGGTGGCTCCAGCAGCACCTGCTGCCCTTCACCCCAAGGGACAGCCTGCACCCACCAGCCCCACACCCCTCCAAGGGATGGGGCAGCGGGGTCCTGCCAGCACCCCGGCTCCTCTGGCACCCCGAAAGCACCCCAGCTCCCAGACAGCTGCTCTGGGCCCACGGTTTTCAACAATTGGTCACCTAAACAAGTGCATCGTTATTTCATGTGTTAATTGGCCATTTCTCCATCCTCTGTTGCTTCACATTAATAAACCACGTTGTTTGGGCTACTCAGGGTAGTGTCGGCAGAAGTGTTTACTGGTCATTAAGCACTGAGCTTTGGCTAATAAATAAAGCCTACAACGTAACGGGAGGCTATTTCCTTTAATAAACCGCAACTCAGAACTTGCAAAGACACCAGATCACTGATGAACAGCATCGCTTAAATGTGGAGAAGCTGTACGGTGATTATTTTTATGACCTTACCTCATCTCTGAGTTACAGTTTTGAACAGTCTTTGAATCCAATTATCACAGATCATTTTAATTAATTGGGGAAGGGCTGACAGAACAGTGCTGTATCTTTTTGTCTTTTTCCAAAAGACAGATCAAACATCTTGTAGGACGGAAAAAGTAAAAATATGCAAACAAAGCAGGTTTCCCTTCAGCTGGACAAGATCAAAAATATTTTACACAGATTTTTGGAAAAAGAAAAAGAAATCCTTAGCCGCTTTCAAAACTTCTAGCCCAGAGGAATTACTCGGAAAGGTCTTTTCACTCCTTTTCTACATCTTAGTGTATAAAGAAGATACCATCAAATCTGCAGCGTGAGATCCAGTCACTTTGCAGATTTTATAGCTCTCTCTTCTGTGCCAGATAATTTAATGGGTCTCTTGGTCCTAATGTTCTTAACTCAGCAATGTGTCTGAGCATTTTAGATAAGAGACATACTTAAGGCTTTGGCAAAGAAGTTTAGGTTTTAATTGCTGCCTCAAAAATTGATCAACCATGCTGCTGTTGCAAGATTTCTGTTGAACTCATGAAACGAACACTTGATAGATGGACACCTACACCCCCCCAAATCCATCCGTACAGCAAGTTGAGACTAATCCTGGCTTCGGTCATCAGCAATGCCTCGCAAGGGCTGCACACCTGGAAGCACTATTTTTATGCCATAATTCAGTTGCCCCCAGCTGTGGGCCAGCTGTGCAGGAGCCTGCACGGTGGCTGCCAAGGACCATGCCAGGCTCTGACCATCGCGCCGCATGCCCTGCAGCCGTGCAATGGGTTTCTCCAGCTTGCATCCCATCACCGCTTTTGATAGTGGCTTGGAGAAAGCAGAGATCTTGGGGGATCTTGATGACCTTTTCCCACATCTTCCTGCCCAAACTGTATTTCCATTGCTTGCAGGAGCAGTGTGGTGCACTCCAGACCAACGGTAAAAGGCAACTCTTGTGTTACATCAGGTGCGAACAAAACTAGCCGGAATTGCACTGCAAGCTGCAGTTTGCCAGCTTGGAAGAACAAAATCCTTCACTAATTTGCAAGAGGGAATTCAACACGTGGAGCACATCCGTGGGCGCTGCCCGCTCCACCGCACAGGCTCCCTGAGACCTCCCAGCTCCCGGGAAGCAGAGCTGGCTGCTCCCTCCCTGCAGGGCCGGCGCCTTTGCCCCTCGCTGGGCAGGCTCCCTGTGCCCGCCCCCCGCCACGGCAAAGCGGCAGGTGTGGGTCCCCGCTCCCCAGCACTTCACACTTCATACCCCGCCACGGCAAAGCGGCAGGTGTGGGTCCCCGCTCCCCAGCACTTCATGCCAGCTCCTGGTGGGCAGCAGGTCGAGGCCAGCCCTGGCATACACACACCACACACAAACCACCCGCACTCCAGCACCTCCTTGCAAGCCAGAGCTCACAGCCGGGAGGGCACAGTCCCCGGAGTGCTGCGGGGGCAGCGGTGGGAGCCCACAGGTCTGTCCGCGCGGTGCGATGCCCAGAGCAGACAAACACCCCCATGCAGGCCTGCAGCTCTGCCGGCAGTGGCAATATGCACCCACATCGGGACAGCCGGTCGCCCACACAGGCATGCTCCGTGGAGAAGGCACAGCGAGAGGCAGTGCATGGAGCTCGGCAGCCCCCCCCAGAGCTCTACAGCGCAGGGGACCAGCGCAGCGGGAAGCCAGTAGCTTCAGCACAGACATCATTCAACTCCCGGTGGCCACAGCACGGTCGCTCCTTGTTGCATCTCTTCCCTGCCTGAGCCTTCCCCCCACTCTCTACAATTTTCAAAGAAAAATGAAAATGAAGTCCATGCAGATCCCAAGCGGCTCCGCAACCTGCACCCCTGGCTTTGTCACCGTATCAGCTGACCACAGAACCCCCCGGCTGTTCAGGATGCCTGGGCTCAATCAGTGACCAGGTCGGTGATTTTAATCTGGAGTTCGGGCATGTTTTAAACTTATTTATTTTCCATTGAATACATTTAGGTATAATTCCCTCTTATCTTAATTAATATCAGGAAAATTACGCAGTTCCCTTTTCACAAAAGGAGAAAGAGCAGCATTATGTGGGAAAATGCTTGTAGAAACAAGAAACCTCAAACTTTTACCTCAGGTAAATTAGCATGACTTTACTGAAGTTAATTGAGTTATCCTTAAATTATGCACAGAAATCAAAGGAGGTACTTAGCTCTCCCCAGAATGTCCTCTTTAAAAATGCATTACTCTTCCTCATTTCTAGGCTTCTAGGCACAGGAATGCATTTTTCCATGATGTGCTGCATGTCACATCCTACTCACCGACCCCAGCAAGCTTGTCAGAAAGGAGCTTAACAAGAGGAAGGATGGGGAGGATGCACAGGAGAGCCCATCGCCTGAGCCCGAGCAGGCTGGATGCGTCCCCGGGTGTCACCAGCACAGGGAGCAGCACCCGGCCATAATTCCCATTTACTGCAGGTCTCCCACACATTGCTCCTGCTGCTCAGATGCCCTTAGATTTACATGGGGAAGTGAGAGACAGGGAGAGACAAACCCAGACGGGGCTGCTCCTCCCTGTGCAACTTTTGCAGCACCCTGCTCGTCAGCTAAATAGCAACTGCTAAGGGACTGCAGCGGGGGGGGGGGGAGAGCTACCCCTACCCTCTGCTACCCCAGAGGGACCCTTTGCAGGGGTTTGGGATGGGGTATGAGCCTTTCTCATCCTTTGCTGTTGCAGGGGATTGAAAGGGGTGAGGGTACAATCTGTGCTTGGAGATTTGGCAGATTTTTCATAGTTTTTCATCTGTTTGTGTTTGCTACAGCAAAAAAAGAGAATAGTGTGCCCCTACCTGCAAACCAGCACAGCTGAGACCGAGGTGACGACAGGGGATTTTGCTAGGAGTTTAACTTTTGTTTCGCTCTGAACTGAACAAGAATCAATCTTTTTTCTTCAAAATTATTACTGGGGAGCCCGAACACCTCCGACTGCCGGGGGGCCAGTATCACTGGCAGTCTCCACAGCGCCAATGGCAGCAACGGAACAGTGCAGCGGTCCTCCTCATCCACAGAGGGCTGCCGGCACCCCGGCTTCACACAACACCACACACTCCACGTCCCCACAAAACCCATAATCCTGGAGCAGGTCATTCCGAAACTTGTCCTAAATGTAAGAAAAAGTCATAAAACTTGAACCATTTTGAGCGGAGCATTTTGTATTCCAAACAACGGCAATTTTAGCAGAAAAGTTTACTCAAAACTTCCAAGGTATTTCCTGATACAGAGGCTGCCTGTTAGTTACAATTGCAGGAAACACCCAGAGGCTCAAGCCCAGCTAAAACATGGATCCTGTGCCACCAGGGATGGGGACAGCAGGGCAGGTCCCGGTGCAGTGGAGGGGACAGCAGGGAAGGTCCCGGTGCGGTGAGTCCCGGCTGCGCCCACCGAAGGACCGACGGGGCGTGCTGCTCAGCAGAAGCCAGAGCCGGCTCCCACCCGGCCGTGTGAAAGGCGACACAGATTTTGGGGCACCAGCAGTGAATTGCTCCAGGAGCGGAGCGCCCTGCCTGACACCACCCACGCCGGCAATGCATGGGCAGCTGCCTGTGCCTCCCGCAGCTGCCACGGCCAAACACCACCCAGGGCCAGGAAAGGATTAGTTGGGGAAGAGATGCTGGACAGCCAAGGATTTCAAACCACCTTGGATAAACCGCACAGGAGAGAAGAGGTTTCTGCAGCCCCTCTGTAACACGGGTGAGAGTCCTCCGTGGCAGGGATGCAAACCTCTGCCTTTGGAAATCGTGCTGCGAATGCAGCACTTTCTGCGGCTACTGTAAATGTACCACCATCATTTGCCAACATTACAACTTCTGTTGATGATTGTTGGTTTTTTCTTTAAGTTTTATTGTACTAAAGAAAACAACAGAAAAGCAAAAGCAACTTACCCCTCCTGTTGCACTGAAGGCTCTGAGATATGCAAGTACTTTTTCATGTGCTTAATTTCTGCTGCAAAGAACTGATACTAATTGAATTTCTTTCAATAAGAAAGCCTTTTACTGAAAATAAAATTTTATTTTAAGGAATCCAAAACTTTTTTTTTTTTTAATTTTCAGCTTTGATATCAAAGTTCTCCCTTTTCTATCTCTTCTGCTTTCTGCTCTTGTTTAATTTTGTAACTAAAAATGGGGGGGGGGGAGATGGAGAAAAAGAAACTACTTCAGTTTTCCAGCATGGGGACAGATAAGAGCAGAGCAATGCTGTGGGCTGCACTTTCAGTGCTCACAGGACTGACAATCATTTTCAAGTTAGTTTGCCACTCAGCAGTTCAAGTACCACTGATTTTGTGAGCATGGTAATGTTACGTCTCTCCCAGAAACAGGACTTTTAAGTCTTTTGAAAGATGTATGCCTTATATATATTGCACTTACGCTTTATTGTCAGGATTGCACATTTTACTCATCAGAGACTTTTTTGTGGTAATAATGGCGCTACATTTGTTTCACATGTAGTACCCAGGTGTTGCAGTAGGGGAGGAAGCTGGCTCATTCCCTGGCTGGGATGAGCCTTTTCAGACAGTGCTTCACCCCTGGCTGTGACAGACGCCTCTGACATGCTCTGCAAGTCACTGAACTGCTTCAGAGCTACGTTCCTACCTAAAAATCCCTCTTCTGCCAGTTTTATCTATCTGGCTGCAAGCTCTTCAGAGCAGCACTTGTGTGTGCAGCACACACACGGTGGCACGTGGTGAGTGAGCATCCATCCCCTGCTCTCAGTACAGATAGGGCAAGTGCAGATCCCGAATCACTGCCACGGCCCTGCCGAAGCTCCATGTCACAAGCCTGAAAAACCATCACCTGGGGAGGTCTGTCTGTCTTCAGGGGCTGCTGCATCCATCCCAGGCTGCTGCTCTCCACTCTGCCTCTCTCTCCATCGCACTCGGTGTGGAAGAGGGCTTCTCTTGCACAGACACCACTCTGCATTGCTTCCTCTCCTCAAACAAAACGTGTGTGCTCCTTTACACTTCACCATTCAAGGAGCTGCCAAGCGCTGGCTTGAGGGTGAAGGGAAAGCCATCCCTCTTCCTCCCCATCTCCAGCAGCAGCACCACACTTTCTCTACCCCATGGCAGCACGTGAGCTCTGCCTCGAGCCCCACTACTGCACTGAGACGTTAACGAGCTGGAAGTTAATATTGGAACTGGCTGGAGACAGCGACTGACGCTGGCCTGGCACTACAGATGAGACTGACTGTCACATCGGGGTTCAGCAG
>NW_008794444.1:6421281-6423711 GCF_000699145.1 Aptenodytes forsteri
GGCCGAGGCCTAGCTCCCTCACTGCCGCTCAGCTGCCCAGGCTCAGGCACTCAGCCACCATCACGCAGCCTCTGCCGGCCCCGCAGCACCAGGGTCCGGCCGGGCATCGGCCAAGCCCAGCCGGGTGTGGACAAACCGCGCAGGTCTGAAACAACTCGGAATGCTCCCGAAACAGCCACGCCTGACTCTCTGTGGGCCAGGGCAGAGGGATAATCTGCCTCCTCCTACCCCTCCTCCTCCCACCTGCCTTCACCTTGCCTGTTGCTTTCGGAGTGAGCACTGTGACCGCACTCCAAAACCAATCTGCGTATGGGAGTGCTCGTCCCAGCTGGGCTGAGCTGGGGGCTGAGCCCTGGGGTGGAGAGGTTGAGTCCCGGGGTGGAGAGGCTGAGCCCCGGGGTGGGCGCCCACCCGGGAACCTCCCCCAGCGTCCGCTTGTCCTCCAGGGAGGGGAGAGCCACACAGGCCACATGCCAGGGCACATGTGCCCAGGGCAGCACAGAGGAGCTGGAACAACGCACATGCCTGCTACAGGTGACCGCTGAAAAATAACTCTTGCCGTGCCCGCCCCCGTTCCCGCACAGACACCCGCTGCAAATGAATGAGACAGCGACCTAGGAAAGCTCGCTGGCACACCAGCCCCAGCCCCCCGTTCTGACGGCTAGACACACATTACTTGCTGATCACCTGCAACCTGTACCCGCTTTGGGCGGAGGTGCAGCCTGTACACCCGTCACTTGCAAGTGGGGCGAAGCCCACCACTGTGCTCGCCTGGGCGCCAGGAGCACTGTGTGCCAGACTCGCCTGGGTGCCAGGACCACTCTGGGCTGCGCTCACCTGGGTGCCAGGACCACACCACCCTCGCCTGGGCACCCAGAGGGTGCCCTGCGCCTGCAGGGTGGCTGCCCCTGCCAGCAGCAGCTCTCTGCCCGGTTCGGACACCTCCGTGCCACAACATCTCTTGGTGCAGTCCCCTTGCTATGCCCCCAGCTCGCCAGCAGCAGCCCCCTGAAATGCCCCTCCTCCTTCCAGAGCCCAGCTGCCTGCCCCTTCTCCTCTCAGTGTCCAAGCCCTTCCCAACATGCGATGCTGAACCAGCACCTCCCGCTCCCGTCCTCCAGTGCCAGCCCTCCACTGCTACAAGGAACCACCCAGCACCTCTCCCCTAACCTCCGGCAGCACCTGCTAATTATAAGCTTTCCAGAATAAACTTCCTTGAAGTGTCTGAGAAAAAAATATAAAAATAAAACCAATAAGACTGGTAACAATAACTATTATTATTTTTAAAAGAAAGCCACAGTGCTGTTGCTCTGGCAGACAGAGGCAGTAATCTCCATCCTCTTGTTCCCTACTTTTCATGAGGACCAAGCAGCATGGAGAGACAAAGATGAAAAAAAAGAAGGGGTAGTTGTGTATGGGGAGAAGGAAGCAATAAATAAATGGTCTCCATAGACAAGAAGAGCTGTAGGCCAGTCAGAGCCTGCGGGCAGGATGCGAGCCTGCAGGCAGAGCCCCCGTCTCTCAGTGCTGAGGACCTGCCACCCCTGTGGAGTTGACTCCTCATCCTGCGCAGGGACGGGTGCTGAGCTTCCCCTCAGCTGAGATCTGCCATAAGGACAGAATTGCCCAGGCTGAGCAACACTGACTCGGAAACACGACAGGGCAGGAGCTGACCCTTGGGTTTGCTTTTATCTAGTCACTGAAAAACACCATGAAACTTTATGGGGACATGTAAATACCCAGTAGCGGCAGACCAGCATCTCTCAAGCATCACCAAGAGCAGCCACAGTGCTCCGAGGACCCTGCTGGAGGCAGCAGTGGCAACCCGGCCAGCTCCTGAGGTAACGCCTGAACTCCCCAGCGGCAGGTATGTCCCTGCACCAGCAACAGGACCTGCTTGGCTTTGACAGTGACAGGCCAAGAACTAACACTGGACAGCAGCAGCAGCAGCCCAGCATCACCCTGCCACTCTCAGATCAACTGTGACCAGGGGAAGCACCTGGAGGCATCAGCGACAGGTCCATCGCTGCCCAAACACCACCAGTACCACCCTAGAGCTGCTGGGAGAAAAGCAGCCACAAACAGGCTGTGTTAGAAACAGCAGGCAGGAGAGCTGCCAGGAACATTGCCTAGGAAAATATGAACCCTTTCGTTCTCAGGAGCGATGTCCTTAAGGCATGAAATGACTCTCTTTGAACTGAAGGAGAGGAAGGAAGCGAATGCCTGCAATCTCCTGCTCCAGCAATCTGCCTCGATCCTCTGCTCCAGCAATCTGTCTCTGGTGCCTGAGCCACCCCTGAGGACCCCACCTTCACCCCAGCCCAGGGAGGCTGCCCCGGCTCCAGCTGAGGCTCCCCCAGCCAGACTGCCAGTAGGTGCCCACCCCAGCCCCCTGAAGAAGCAGCCATGCATTGACTGGCTGCACCCCCG
>NW_008794444.1:6423798-6440173 GCF_000699145.1 Aptenodytes forsteri
CACCAGTCCCACCCGAGGGCTGCGGGGAGAAAACCAGCCACAAACAGGCTGTGTTAGAAACAGCAGGCAGGAGAGCTGCCAGGAACATTGCCTAGGAAAATATGAACCCTTTCGTTCTCAGGAGCGATGTCCTTAAGGCATGAAATGACTCTCTTTGAACTGAAGGAGAGGAAGGAAGCGAATGCCTGCAATCTCCTGCTCCGGCAATCTGCCTCGATCCTCTGCTCCAGCAATCTGTCTCTGGTGCCTGAGCCACCCCTGAGGACCCCACCTTCACCCCAGCCCAGGGAGGCTGCCCCGGCTCCAGCTGAGGCTCCCCCAGCCAGGCTGCCAGTAGGTGCCCACCCCAGCCCCCTGAAGAAGCAGCCATGCATTGACTGGCTGCACCCCAGCCATGGCAGAAATGGGGAAAATGTGCTGCAGATGTGGATTCGTACCAAGCAGCACAAGCGCCGTCTTATCTGCCAGGCTCTGGCATTTAGAGATGACATAGGGGAAATGGTTTTCTTACCCAGCAGTGCAGCAGAGCCACGGCATAAGACAGCTCACACCACTAGAAAGGAATATTGCAATGCTTCACTCTGCTTTACCCATTTAAATTAGGGGAATGTGCTACTTTGCTATTTGCAATCAGTTAAACTCTCATTTACATATGCACACAGAAAAACAAACAAACAAATCCCCAAAGCACTGAGCAATATCTCCTAGTGATACCACAGCAGCCTTTCTTTCACACAATCTCTGAATGAGATCTGACTGTCCTTACTGCATCTTCTCGGCATAAAGAGCTGTCTTTATGTGAAATTTCCTTCCGACATACTGACACTCAGCACATGCACCCACCATGGCACAGCTGGAAATATATTGGAAAAGACTTTTCGCAAAGCAAAGTGATTCCATTTTGAAGCCTGGTGCCCCTCAGTAACCGAGTCTAATGAAATAGCAGAGCGGCTCACACTCATAGTGGAAGGATACAGCCATTAGCTCTGTCCTCTGTGATAACATGCGGGAATACATTGATATAATGTGAAAAATGGGCACTGCGTGGGACACAAGCATCATCACCTCCGCAGAAGTGAAGAGAGATGATGAGTCTCTCAGCTTAAGAAAGACACGGACCTGTTGGAGCGGGTCCAGAGGAGTGCCACGAAAATGATCAGGGGGATGGAACACCTCTCCTATGAAGAAAGGCTGAGAGTTGGGGTTGTTCAGCCTGGAGAAGAGAAGGCTTTGGGGAGACCTTATTGCAGCCTGTCAGTACTTAAAGGGGGCTTATAAAAAAGATGGCGGCAAACCTTTTAGCAGGGCCTGTTGCAACAGGACAAGGGGGAGTGGCATAAAACTAAAGGGGGGTAGATTTAGACTAGATATAAGGAAGAAATTTTTGACGCTGAGGGTGGTGAGACACTGGCCCAGGTTGCCCAGAGAGGTGGTGGATGCCCCATCCCTGGAAACATTCCAGGTCAGGTTGGACGGGGCTCTGAGCAACCTGATCTAGTTGAAGATGTCACTGCCCACGGCAGGGGTGTTGGACTAGATGACCTTTAGAGGTCCCTTCCAACCCAAACTATTCTATGATTCTATGAGACGTCGCAGCCTGACAAATGGGAGGTTTCCTGCAGAAGGATGCACCCCACTGCCCAGCTGCCTGCACTGGCAGGACAGGGACACGGGAGCACACTGCCCCGACAGGCACTGCTGCACACCACGGCCCTCCCACCACACTCATCCTCTTCCTTCCCACAACATCAGCCTCACCAAGTTTAGAAGGAAGCCCAGCAACGCTGCACGCGAGGAGGGCTACGCAATGTCCCCTCCTTCCCTCTCACCATGAGAGCCTGCACCACCCATCAGCACATGTTTAGGCTACCCTTGAGATGCACTGATCAGCCCTGCCTGCTGCTCCAGCCCTGCTCCAAAATGGCTCTTGGAGCACTGGGATCCTGCCCTCCTTCCCACTCACAGCCTGGCTGACACAACCAACCCACCAGGTTCATGGGTCAATGAAAACGTCTGTCAACACTTGATGGGACAGCACTGGCGAGGCACAGGAGGTCTCAGTCCACTGCACCAAGCAAAACATCGCACAGAGCAGGGTTTTGGGAATCCTGGGCTCTGCCCCTGGTTTGCTGCTCCAAGTGCATGTAGTTGCTGCTCGAGAAGTCGCATCAGCCTCCCAGGCTGCCCAGCCCCGGACCCACAGCAGTTCCCTGCCCAGTGCACGCTCCAGATACGGTGCTGGCCAGCTGCCGTGCTCGGCACCACTAACACGAATAAAGCCGGTCCGAGACTGTCGAAAAGGAAGAGCTTGTGTGAGCCCTCCATGGCCCAGAGAGTGGGAAAGCCCCACTGTGCTCAGGGGCGACCATGGAAGTCCCCGCCAGCATGGCTCCTGTGCAGGAGGCAGTCTGAGCCTTGGCCACCTGCTGCCACCCCTGTTGGGATCCCAGCCGCCCTCTGGAATCCCGCTCGCCCGCTCCTCACCCAAAGCCTCGGCCACGTTAACCCTTTGGGAGGGGCATGCTGGGTGCTGCTGGCCAAACCCCAAGCGCCAGGCCATGCCCCACTGCCGCAGCAGACACAGCACTGCTGTCTGGGTGCCTGGTGGGACTGCCCCGCCCCAGGAATCAGCCCCAGTTTTGGGGTCCACACGGGTGATGGGTGCAGCATAGGAGGTGCACAGCTCTTGCCCCGGAGGGCGATGCTCCCTGGAAGCCCCTGGGCACAGGAGCTCGCTGGTGGCAGGCGGGGAGCCAGAGCCAGGGTCAGCTTACCAACCCAAAAAGTGTGGCCATGCAGAAGCCCCTCAGCCCCAAAGGTCGGGCTCGGCACGGTGAGCACGGGGAGTGAGGGGCACAGGGCTGGGGCACAGGGACCGAGCACATCGGGTCGGCCGGGTACAAGGAGCTGCCACCAACCAGTACAGCTGCAACCAACTGGCACAGCTGCAACCACTGCTCTGACAATGCAGAGAGGAAGCTAACGTTTGCAAGGATGATAACATCAACTTCAAATCAAGTCAGGGATGTAGGCAGGTTGCTGTTTCCATTTCTGTCCTCATTTGCTGAGGAACTGACTTCCCTCCATTGTCTTTTTCCCCTTCATTAACTGGTAACAGGTATCCTCCCTCCCTCAGCCCCTCCAACTACCATTAACTCATTCATATGCCATTATCTTGGCTGAGCAAGTGTTGGCTGGTAATTGGGAGCACTGCAGAGACTGTCGTTCCCGGATGCCCAGAGGTGGTGTATTTGCAATTAATTTCATGATGAAACAGCATTCATGCATCAACACGAACTGACATTTAGAAGTATTTAGATACCATCCTACTGCAACATGATTGTATCATATTAGAGTACAAACTTCTTTATGGGAATGAATGCCATGCCAAAGTTACAACCTTAACCAACTGCACATTTTAAAGGAAGCAGCAGGGCACAGGTAAAAAGAAAATAAGACATTGCATCACACAAGGATGGGAAAAGGAAAAATGCCAGGACAGCTGATCACTGCCAGCACGTGGAAACTCACACCAAGCATCATGAGAGAGCTGCTAGGCTGTGACTGACCACAGAGATCCCAAGCTTTCACTTTTGTCCTCCAAGGAAACAGGCTTAAATCTTGTAATTTTCGGAAGGATTTGAAGAAGCTGCTTGAGCTTCATGGAGAGAAGCAGCACCCGGGAGGTTTAAAGCATTACAAATATTGTAGCGGAAGGTGTCAGTCCCAGGAAAACAAGGCGGCTGTGAAGGGCACCGACCATCTGAGCGTTTTGGGCAGACATGCTGCTGGTGCCCACAGCACCAGTGGCACGCGTCCGGCCAGCGGTGCCCTCCCCCGGGAAGAGGGGCTGGGAGGGGGGAGAGCCATGAGTCCCTCCTGCTCCCCTGAACCTGCATCTTCTGGGGAAAAGGCACTGAAAGGACGTCTCCTCTGCTAGTACCAAAGTTGGGAAACCTGTATTTTAACCCTTGTCTTTGAAGCCAGGTTGCCATGGTTACCACAGCAGGGCCTCACAGCAACTGGGAAATCAGCATTAATTTCCCCCTGCACCCAAAAAAGTACATGCTTTTCTCCTGTGATGGGTTTTTCTATAAGGAGAGTCAGGATTTTACGATCTAATATCTCACAAATTGTCAGGATGGAGATAAAGGCTTTATTCTCCCGGAAGGCAGGAATCGGTCTGCTGAGGGCTCAGGCTTTCCCCTGCCCTGCAGTAGGCTAGGGCAGCGGGGGGCGAGGGCAGCTCCTCCTCTGCAGCATCCCCAGCTGCTCTGCTCCACTCTGCTCCCCTCCATGCCTGCAACCCAGGGCCGCCCTCCTGCCCTCCTCTGCCTTTTACTTTTTTGGCAGGGCGAACAGGTTACTGCCAGGGCCCTATTTATTTTACCTTCTGTGCCTAGTTTACTGTAAAGACAGCTGCCAGACTACTGGCAGTTTGGGGGTTTCCTTCTGATGAACAGTAACTGGCAGACAAGCAAACTCCCTGCAAAGTGCAACTGAGAAAGTAAGTGCTACAAAATAAGAGCAATTTATTCTAGGGTTTACAAGTCAGGCTTTGGTTCTCAGAGATAATTCTCTTCTGCTGTCAATGCTTATATTATTCCAGCACTGCCAGGCTACATGAGCTGCTTTCACGTCTATGTTTGCACACGTTTGTAGATACCCTTTTTTCACATTATATTTGCATTCAACATGTAAGAAGGGAGGCATTGCCTGATCTGTGCTGCAAACTAAGCGTAATTTTGTCATGAGATTGGATGGAAAACCAGAGAATGCTTCCAACCAGTATTCATTATTTTGGACAGTGAAACCTCCTGGTCTTTCTGGAAAGTTCTGGTAGTATGGAAATGCCTTTTGTACCCACCTGGTCCCAGCTACGCGCTGGGGCTGGGCTGGCCGAGTTTCATGGTATGCCTCTCACCTGGGAGCAAATCACCTCTCACTGAGATTTAAACTTTAATTTCATCTCCAAATCCTCTGAATTAGCCATATTCTACTCTTGAGTTACTCATGTACAGTCTTACTGATGTAAAAATTTTACATTTCTATTTCTTCACCCCTCTTTGCTGGCAGAAGTGTGCCCAGCCTGTGCATTGCTCTGATGCCAAGGCACCACAAGTCACAAATACCTCTGAGCTCCCCTTTTCAGAGCAGGCCCGTGCAATCACTATGGAAAACATCCACAGTCCTCTGCCTTCCTTGGACTTCTGGGATGTAATCACATGGCCCAGACCTGAAGGATTTCCCTGTGTACAGGACTCAAATCATTTAGGACCCCACCAAAGGGAACAGATGTTTTAGCCCCCGTTTACATCTCCATCCGCATTGTGGCACTCAAGCAGTGGTTCCCAAGCCCACGCCATGGTGCCACGGGCAGCTGGAAATGCGGTACAGCACCCACAGCAGAGCCTGAGCTGGGGACGGGGAGGGGAGCGTGGTCACCCACGGGGTGTGATGTGGTCACCACGCTTTGTACCAGGGGGTACAAAGGGCACACACCATGCCCTCAGACAGACCACGTTTTGGACACAATTTGGTGAAACAGTGCTTTCTGAGCCATGCTGAACATTAAATACCCAGCCTAGATTGAAACCATTTCATAAAGCAACACAGTAGTAAAAGCCTTAACAAAACCCCCTGTTTTAACTAGCGCTCAGCAGTAACCCAGGGCAGCTATTCCAGTGAAGCCGTGCAGGTGCAGGGGCTGGACATCTGTGCTCTGGAAGCCTGGGCGAGCCAGGTCCTGCTCTCCCCCCTGCCATTCCACACATCCACGCCCTGCGCCTGGAAGAGCCCCATCTGCGGCTCCTCAGCCCAGCAAAGGCAGCAGGGCCAGTGCCGCTGGGCAGCACCTGGGTTTCACCTCCCCAGCAGGCAGCACCAGAGGCTGCAAAAGGTTGACGTGGTGGGGTAAGACGTGGTCACGGTGGGTACCACTGCAGTCTCCACGCCCTGCAGCCGGGGCCTCCCCCGGGAAGGCGGTGAGCAAGCACAGGTGCAGGGGACGAGGAAATGGCTGTACAGGATCAGACCAAAGCTTCATCCGGGCTCACCTCCTGCTAGGAGCTGGAGTGGTCGGGAGCAGACACTTGGGAGAGGGTGCAGCACAGTGGGCATCTTGTAGAGTCCCCCCTCCCCTGGCTTCCCCCCAGCTCTGTGCAGGGCATCTGAGAGGTGGCTGCTCCCTTCAGCTCTTGCCGTTCTCGTTCAGAGGGCACACACAAGCGAGCCACCACGCTGGAAAGCAGAGCTCAAGACTCTGACCTGGCTGGCATCCACATCTTGACATCAGCAGGTCAGCCTCTCACTAATTGAATTATACCTGCATTACTTAATAAACAAAGAATACTCTCCACATTATAACGATGTAATCCTTTAATTGGTTTATGAGCGCAGAGTCCCACGGGGAGTGTCACAAATCCATCAGGATGCCCTGAGCACTGCATTTCTGAGCTGGAGAGATAAGCAGTGTCATAACGCCAGCATTCGGTTCTGGGCTGAGCCGGCAAGGAAGCCAAGCCAGCACTCTGCTCTGCTCCACACCGCACTGCACTGCCCAGCACTGGCACCGGCACCAGCACCGCTCTCATGGGCTGCGGAGCCGCCACCGCAGGAGCAGGCGAGTCAGACCCCGTCCCCCCAGCACAGTGGCCCTGCCCGTGGAGGCACCCTCCATTGCAGGCTGTCTGCCCACCCCGGTGTGCCGGGGGTGACCCCACTGCTGCGGTGCGCACCACAGAGCCATCCCAGAGCAGGCACGCGGTGCCCCTTCCAGGCAAAATGCAAGGGGAAGGTGAGTGCTGCAACCTCCTCAGGGCACTCCAGCCCCTAATCCGCACTCAGTCCATCAGACCTTACCAACGCAAGTCCTGCCTAACTCCCCAAATACACATGGTGGGGACATTGGGTCCTCATCACCCATCATCTCACCCTAGAAATCCTCTTCTGTTGCACCACACAACTTGCTGACGTAGATGTAAACCATGACTACGTCCATGAAACGTAGCATGCTTTGAAAAGGCAGTGGAGCCTTGGCAGAGGGAGACCACACTTAACTTAGCAGAACTCGGATACCCTGCTCCATGATGCCCCATGACTGCAAATGCCAGTTCAGGATCAAGCCTCTAGTGTAAAAAACCCACTTTCACATCTGAATACTCAGCATTACTTCCAAAGTCTGCACTGCTGGCCAAACCAGAGGTTGAGGAGGGGACAGGGCACAGGGGAATGCAGCTGCAGCTGGAACCCCGCGCTTCCACATGCCAGCTGCCCTCCCCGCTGCCCTGTGCTGCCCTGCGCTGCGTGGGGTGCCATCCACTCGCAGTAGGACGTGTGTGCTGCTCCACAGAGATGTTTCGTTTAGATTTGCCGTGTCCAGCATTACAGGAGAAACACACTGCGCCCTCAGAGTATGAGTGATTCTTCTGATTCATGTGATAGTTGTAATGCTGTTGCCCTTCGCTCTCCTCTTTTATCCTTCACCTCTCTTCACATTCTCAATATAAATCAAGGAAGAATTACTGACCATCAGGGAATCATTTGGGTATCTGATTTCATGTATGGCCTGAATTTCAGCTGGCGATGAGCAAGTCTAGCCTCTCCACAGCATTCTGAGTCTCACATTCTGCTGGCCACAATTTCACTCCTCATTATTGTTATTTATTTATTGTTATTATTTTAACTTTCCAGATGCAATTTAAATACAGTCACATGGTCTGTACATAGGTTTCTTTAATGCTTCTTAGAAGAAATTAAGCTTATTCAGTTCAGCTCGTGGTACCCTTCAGTGAAACTGCGGAAGACAATAATACAGCCCCTACGTGAGCAGCAAGGGGCTGCGACGCTCAAACAGAGCTACTGTGGATGACGTGGCTGAGCGATGCAAGCAATCAAAGGGCATTTACCTAAGCAGTTTATCTTTTACTCATTTTTATATACTGCACAATGCTATGCTAGTAAAGCTCATTTAAAAACTATTTTCCTAATTTATTCCTTTATAAATTAATACAATCTTCATTTGGAACTAGCAGGCAGCTGTAACTATCCATCCTGACCTACTGTGTCTTTTTCCACAGTATTTATCATGTTTTCCTTCTATGAACAGGGAAGGACATGGGGATTACTTCAATCCACAGAAAGTGTTTGTTTGCAGAATACTTCTTAAATAAAACAAGTTAGGAACAGAGTGTCTGACCCAGGGCAGTAATGGGCAATAATGAATACAACAGAAATGTAAGCCCTGGGGGAAGTAACCTCCCATTTCAACCACCACATCAAAATGTCTATAGGTCAGGCTGCCTGAACACAAGCAGCGAGCGGGAGTGTGCTCTGCTTGCTTACTTATAGCCGAGCAAACAGAGACTCTGCGCGGGATGGCAGGGAGAGACAAACACCGCCCCATGACACACACTGCTGTCCCCGCGCCTGCACGGCAGGCAGGACGTCAGCCAGGGCATCCCCCGTCCCAGTGCCCAGCGCTTTGCTGTGGGTCGGAGGGGACGCCCCATGACCCTGCGCCGCAGCGAGGCAGGGGATGAATCCTTGAGGCGACCTCAGCTCCAGGCAGCCCGACATCCCACAGCCAGGTCTGGAGGCACTCCAGGAAGGGGGGAAGCAGGAGGTGGGCAGTGGCCAGCTCTGCTCTCAGGGCTCCTGGCCGTTCCCCCTCTGACACCCACGCCTCAGAGTTCGCCCGGGCAGCGGCGCTCCCGCGTCCATCTTGACACCCCCAGGACTGCAGCAGTGGGCAGAGCCCGGCGGGTGCCCACCACAAGCAGCACCCGTGACAAGCAGCCAGCCCAGCAGGCCACCTGCAAGTCACTGCTCAGGGTATGCGCCAGCACATCGCACCACCCTGCTCAGTCAAATAACACCCTGTCAGGCTGGGGACCACGTCATGACTCCTCAAGACTCAACGCTAATGGCCAACACTCACTGAACACCATCGTATGTCATGCAAAGAAATACAAACCTCCCCCTAAGCTGGTAGCCTCTGCAGAGATGTATTTTACTGTAACCCTCCCACCCCACACAGAGAACTGCTAGGCACTGTGATTTTTTTATGGCTTTCTATTAAATTTTTAAAAGCCAGTGTTTTACAGCATGCACAATTCCTCTACTATTTTCAGGAGCTTCTCCACACTGAGGGGTTTCAGAGAACGCCCTGTGCCCCCCGCCCCCGGTAGCACCATGCCTCAGCAGGGACACAGCTACGCAGGCAAACGCGCATCTCACGCACGTGGTGCTGCCCTATGACTGACGTTAAGCGTGATCCTACACGCTTGCAGTAACAAGGGTAATGGCACAGCCAAGAGGGCTCTGAGCCAGGAACACTCCGAGGCGCGTGGACAGTCCTACTGACTGCAGAAGGATTACTCACGTATAGAGTTAAGCCTACATAAGTATGTTAAGTCCCAGTCTGGAAGAAGGACTACACCGCCCGTGCACTGGGCCCTCACCAAAGATGCAGAGAGGCAAGAAGCCACGCTCAGCTCCTGCACCAGCAGAGCTCTGAAATGGCTCCAGTGGAAGTGCTCCACTCTAATGACGCTGAAGGTACAAGAATTACACCCTGGGGTGCTGAAGTTTTCTGAAGAAACTATTAAAAAACCAAAAGACTGCTTTATACCACTAGGATAAGACAAAAGCATTGCTCTGCAACTTTTAATTGCAAAAACAATTGTGAAGGCAATGGCTGGGCTGAACAGCAATTACACCAAGTTGCTCACTGTGGGAGCACAGTATTCACCCATCACTGCACACATACACAGCTATGCACGTACTTCTGTTTCTCAAACCATGAGCTGAAATATCTTCTTTCTCTCTGGAACAGGAGCAAACCTCCTCATCTCGGACAAAGAGATGCCGTAGGGCACTAACCACGTCCCCATAGGTATTTCCAGCATGCACTAGACCACGACGGGAGGGCTTCTCGCTGCTTGCCGACATGGGGATGCAGGAGAGGGGAGGCGTAAATGGGGCATCTGCGGTGCCCACCTGCAGTGAGAGAAGGCTCCGTGCAAGGGAACAAGGGCAAGTGGAGAGGAGACTGCACCCTCAAAACTGTTCACTAAGTGCAATCCTTGCCAGGTGCTTGGGGACAAGAACGTATCTGTTTGGAGCGGCACAATCCATCACTGCTAAGGCCAGGGCACCAAGTGATGAGCAGCCCAAGGAGGGGTCCCTGTGCGGGCACTCTGCTTGCAAATGTCGGGCAGAGCCTCTGCAGCAACATGTCACCCGGAGGGCCGGTCCTCTCCATGTACACCCCATAGTCCCAGTCCCCAGCACAGCGCATCCACAGCTCTTCCCAGCCTGTGTGCCGGCTCCCTTCCCACTATTTCCCCCAGCAGCAGGGCATGCACACGTAGCTCAAACACAGAGAAGTCACAGAGGTGCAGCACGGAGCTGGGATATGCAAGAAAACCTCTCTAGGATCCAAAGCCATAACCTATAGAGCCCGAGTGCTGCCAGACCCACAAGTGACACTACGAGGAAAGATCATCATCTGGATCTACCCGCAGCACATCCCCAGCCCCACCACCGGCCGTGCCAGAGGACTCCTGCACAGCGCCTGTCAGGACACTGCTGTTGTGCATTGGCAAACACCACTAGAGCCTGAACTGGGGCTTGTGCTGTTCTCATCTCGTTTCCTTACACTGTAGCAGTGGAAGACGCTCAATTTTCTGTGTTGGCTTGCACAGGTTTGGGGGGAGCATTCAGGGTCCCGCTGCTCTCCCGACCAGGTGCCACCAGTCTGCAGACCCCTCTCCCATGGCCGAGGCTCAGCTGGCAGCAGGAGAGCGGCAGTCACTGCTCTGGAGCTGCAGTCTGGAGCCTGGCCCTGACCCACGAGAGCAGAATTGCCGTAGCCAGGCTCCGGCAGAGATGAGATGCAATGCTGACGTGTCAGGAGGAGCCCCGAGCACAGCAGATCTGCCCACGGCACAGCAAAAACAGCTTTGTACAGCGCGGCAGAGCTGAATCACGGTCCCGAATAGAAGGCTCTCTTGTGAAACACCACGTACCCGGCAGAACCACTGAGTCACAGCTGACAAGGCGACAAATCCTGCTCGCCTTACTCAGACCTGCTCCCACAGAGCCGTATCAGGGGGTCTTTACATCAAGTATTTTAAAAGCACGTTGGTGAAAACAAAAACAATGCAGCTACCAGAGCATCAGCAGTGCTGCCAACTGTACGTGCCTTTCTTTGCTGGGGCAGAGACTTCACATAACGGGTAAACTCTTAACTCTGGCTAAAACCCAGTGAAGTTTAACCCACACATCACCCACGTGCAGCAGAACATCTCTGCATTACTTCTCAGTGCTGTTAAAGAAATCCCATCCCAAATCCTGGGACCAGCAGCACTGTCACCAGGGTACTGAAAACAGATTTTGGAGCTTCCTCTCGGCGTGACTTTTTCTACCGTGCTTTTTCTTCCTTGTATGTGTTTTCCTTGTACGTCTGCTGTATTACAGCCAGTGGTCAGTCTTTCTGCTATGGGAGGCACACAGCTGTCACACCTCACTGCTGTGGGATCTTCCGTCAAGCTCAGGCCTCCTGCTCCTCTGTTGCCCTTGGCCAAGCACAGAGACTAGGCAGTACAAAGAATTAGAAAGAAATACCCAGGGAATATCAGATATCTGGCAACGTAACAATGCTAAGGCAATGAAAACTAAAGAGTTTTATCTGTCTCCAATCCAAAAGAAGTCCAACGTGATCTTGACAGACAAGCCTGAACAAAAACTTTAAGGGGAAAAAAAAGATATTCCACTTTAAAGTAAAGCTAGCCAATTGTGTTTTCATGGAAATGTTTTGCTAAGAGACAGTTCCTGGTGACAAACTTCATCTAGAAGAGCAACCTCAAAAGCAAGGCATTGGACACGGGTTTTGCAGCATCAGGAACCAGCTTCAAACACTCAGTTACTGCTGGCCACATGCTACGCAATTAGAGAGGCATTCACCGAGGTTCCTATTATTGCTTGAATTAGCCATTTGACAAATCACCTTTTGTATTATTCAGCTTCCTTGGGACAAATATTATTTGTAGAGTGATTTATTCCACGGGAACACGAGAGCTGCTGCCCGGCTCAGGCCGCAGGCACAGCGTGCCCAGCCTGCGTTCCAGCCAGCCGCACCGAGGCAGGGGACGGCAGGCCATCCAGGACAAGGGCATGCAGGCAGGTAGCCCTTCGGACACCGCAGACTCCCTTAGAACCATTTAAAGAATGGGACAATTAGGCAGTTAGAGCAGCTGCCATGTAAATCTGTGCCCACCGGTCCTTGGCAGGGCATGGCTCCTGGCACCACACCATTTCACTGCGCTATGCACCTCTGTCTAGTGGAGCCCAGACCCCAGACTGAGGGGCCAGAGCTATCCCGGGGGGTACAGCACCTGTCCTCGGGCTACCCTGGGCATATAGCGACCCAGCTCAAGGGGCTGAGGGCCAGGACCTCCTCTGAGACCCCTGCCTTCACCCTCTCCTCGCCCCATCTCCTCCCCCATGAATACCAATCCCTCTCCCTCCCTCTGTAGCCTCTCTTAGTTCTCCAAGAACCATCAGTGAGAGCTTGCCACAGAAAATAAAATGATTGTCATTACTATTTCATGACGGGCTGCAGGCCAGTCAGACAGCCATTACTATCATCACCACAATCCAAGGAGCAATCCTGTTTGTTGTTTGGGAGTATATCAGAGGTCTCCATCCCTCTTCAGGAGCCCCACAAGACCTTTGCTAGCTCCAGAGAAATGCATACATGGACACAGACTCACCCCTCTGCAGCAGGGATATGTGGGAATACTTATGATAGCCTGGAATTAGGGCACTGTCTTTAACCCCTGGGTCTGCAACACCATTTCCAAAACACGACCTGGACAGCCATTACCATCCCTCTCCACCCCAGCGTGCAGTGACACCGCTGCTCTGATCAGCTCCTCCACCAGCAGCTCCCCGCCGTGCCGCCATGGAGCGGGTGCAGCACGCAGCAGGCTGCCAGGCACTGCTGGCTCGGGGCTCCAGCCGCAGCAGCTGCTGCGCACCAAGACCTGCAGCTCTATGGGAATGGACCGTTGAGTTCATCTATGAAGGAGAATCCCGCTCCCTCTTCTCTGAACTCCTCCCTGTTTCCATCGCAGGGTGGGTCCCACTGCAGAGCTCCTATGGGATGGGGCCACCCGGCAGGAGAACCAATGCCAAAGGCACCCACCGGCTCCCCGACCTGCTACACGCCCCGAGCAAATGAGAAGTTACTTCTTCTTCAAGATTTGTCATTTTGTTTTCAAAACGATGTCTCAAACTTCAGGGTACCAGAAGGTGTATCTGACTAATTAGAAACAAATGTTTCTATTTCTTTGCAAAGTACAGGATTATTTTATATATATTTCTAGAAAGAATGGTTCGCTCTTAAGCAACAAAACTTTATACTGGTTTGGATTTGGCTTTCCAGGCTTGAGCATGTCTCCAGTATTGCTTCTGTTCGACCACATTTGTTTCTGCTATCCATCTACATGGACAACATGCTTTTATCTCCAAAGCATTTTAGGTAACTACGTCAAGAATAGTTTTTATTTAAAACACACACACACACACCTCTCAGCACGGAACTCATCAAATAGTGTCAGCGAGCACATTTTAATAGCACGATATTGAAAAGTAATTTTACTACTAGCTAGAAAAGTCTGAAAACTGCAGAGGATATATTTAGATGTGTATAAATAGACAACACTCAGTGATGTCTGGTCAAAGGAGTACAAATCTTCCCTAATGCATGGAATATGCCTGGCCCAAAATGCTTCAATAGCACTTAGACAAGCCTTTTCTATTTGGCTCAAGTTCTGCAGGCCCGTTAATAGCAAAGCTATTAGAATGATTTTCTGGACCGGTTGCTTGCTCAGAGAACATTCAAAAGATTGCTCTATAAAACTGAACCTGTTACCACATCTGAAAGCATAGGCAATATTGATCAGCAATGGAAAGCCATTAGCTCTCCAGCATCTGAAATACCTCCATGTGCCCCAGCGGATGGACAAGCCCTCCAGGCATCTCGGGGTGCTCCATCTTTTCAAGGTGCTTTCAGCTTGCAGGCAACCCTTGCTTGCCAAGCCCGTCCCTCCTGGCACACCTGCCTTTGCATCTCCTCAGCTCTGGGGGAGAAACCACACACTCAGCCACGCGCAGTGACAGTAGTCCACAGGAGATCTGTTTGGGGAAGATCTGGTTCCTCCTTGCCATGCTGCTCTGCTACATTTCTTCTCAGGTTCCATCTGTTTTGTCCCATACACCCAGTCAGCCCGGTTCCTGGGTTGGGCAGCCAACCTTCTTCCCCTGTCTTACAACCACAGCCTGTCACCGTTCATACCTATGGTGGCAAACGGGAGCCTCTCCAGATTACAAGAGTTGTATGAAAAATTCAACCCAAGCCCCTAGGAAACCATCCTGAACAGAGTCCAGCCCTTCTCCTGGTCACAAACAGAAGACAGGAACGCTCAGCCCACCAGCTCTCGCTGGAACAGGACAGTGGGGAGCCCACTCCTGCAGCTGCAAGTGTCTTGGTAAACAGGTGAACTAGTTCAGCTTTGAACTCATACTAGGCACCTGAAATATCCAGGGTTTACTTCCACTGACTGCACTGCCATGATAAAACCAGTAATTGCTCTTTCTGAAAGCAGAAAGGCAAGCTAATGTGCCAGGAGAAGCTTCTTAGTGAGGCTTGTGACTCGAGGCCTAACTGGCAAGCT
Source organism: Aptenodytes forsteri (assembly GCF_000699145.1). Lineage (NCBI taxonomy): Eukaryota > Metazoa > Chordata > Aves > Sphenisciformes > Spheniscidae > Aptenodytes > Aptenodytes forsteri. The sequence goes on from NW_008794444.1 coordinate 6,438,540, forward strand.
CTGGCGTGCATTCTGATACAGTCTTACGCATTTAAATGCATTTATTATGCATTTAAACAAATGCATAATCCCTTGAGTACAGTATATATTTAGAAACTTAGATCAGGAAGGTGTTTGTACACTGAGAACCCTCGGGCTCTGGTACGGCTCTTTGTGCAGAATCAAACCCGACTCCCAGATCAGCAGAGAAATCGCCAGGCCTTGCTCTGGAGCCCACCGGCACACCTCCACCTGCCAGGACAGACCGCGGCAGCACCACGGAACCCTGGGGGCTGACACCAAGGCAAAGCCCGTACACAGCCCACAGCATTTGGGGAATGTCTCTAAGCTACCAGGGAGCCCAGCCAGAGTCCCTGAGGCAGCACAAGGCGCACACAGCCCTGAGTATCCAGGTCCAGGGCAGCCCGGGCGTGCCAGGAGGCAGCCCTACTGTACCACGGCAGAACCGGTCCCAGCAGGCATGGTCAGTTTGGGCATCTCCGCACCGTGCTCCTGGACACACCCGCAGCCAGGATCAGTACTGCCAGAGCCAGCCAGGGCCCCTCCACACAGGCAGCCACCCGTAGACACGCAGCAGTAACCAAAAAGGCTCTGAAGACCAGGGATGGATCCATCTCATCTCACTGGTCTGGCTGCGCTGACGTGAACAGGCCTGGGCACACCAGCACTCACCCGAGGATGCTCTGAAGGAACGAACCGACACCACATTGCTTTGGGAACATGTGAAATGTAAGCATGGCTGGGAAAGATCACTATGACTGGGAAAGACAGCACGATGGCCAAGGCACACGACTCCTGGCCTGTCCAGCTCCGTGACAGTCAGCTGGAGACTGTAATGGGCTGGGCTTAGCTGGAGGCACCCAGCTTTCCCACCCCCATCCTGGGGGATTGGTGAGGTCATGTTCATACCCACAACTGAGACTAACGCATCCTTCTGCTTTAGACACTCAACGCAATAAGAAGCAGCCCCTGCCCCAGAGACACGATGGACCAGGCGAGAGGAAACACTGCTGTCCACTGCCACAGATGGAAATGAGAGAGGGCAGTGCTCACGTTAACTCTCATGGCAGACCTGAGCGGGCTCCCTGTGCATCCCAGCCTGTGCTGGCAAGCACAGGAAGGGGCTTTCATTATCACTTCTAGCCCAGCTGTGCCCGTGCCTCCCTAGGTGTGATGGCCCCCGAAGCAGGCCTGTGCACACTCTCCCTCCACGGGCCTCTCCTCGGCTCCGGCTGCTCCCAAGAACCAGGACGTTTGTGTGCTCCTGACACCAACATGGCTGCGAGGTTTCCGCTGGCTCCTCTACAACTGCTCTGCCATCTCCCCTAACGGGAACCTTCCAGCAGGAAAAAAGGTTTATCTTGTCCTACATTTGCTTTCCTGCAGATGAGAAGTGTTCACTACACAGAGGACGGAAGGGAGGGGAAGGGAGAGCAGTGCATACGTATCCTGGGATGCTGGGGAGAAGAGGCAGCCCTCCAGGGCAGAGAAGCCAGGAGAGACGTGTGTGCCTGGGCGAGGGCTGCAGGACGGGGCGACCGTCGGGAGGGCAGGGGCAGGCGAGAAGCGGAAGGCAGGGAGCCGCGGATTTCCCTCTCCCTCCGGAGGAGCTCCGCACCGCCCCCACCGCCTGA
>NW_008794444.1:6441926-6446732 GCF_000699145.1 Aptenodytes forsteri
GTCGCGGTGCCGGGCGGGGGCCGCCGCTGCTGGGGGGCGCGGGGACCGCTGTAGTCCTGCGTGGTGCGTTCGGGTTTTGACCTGATTGTTTATCCGGCAAATGCACTGGCAGAATTAGCCCGCGGCGCCAGGAGCAGGTACGCGAAGGTACGAGACAGCGGCGGAGGCCCGGCTCTGACCTGCATGGTGGCTTGGCTGCTGCGCACCCTCCGGGAGGCAGGCACCCGGCAGCCTGCCCGGCGGACCCGTCCTCGAAGCGCCTGGTCTGAGGACACGGGCCATAACACCTGACTTGGAGGAGGGGATGATCCTGGCAGGAAAAGGAAAGGCTGGGTTATCTTTGGGGTCAATAAATTCGGGAGCTTTTAGGGACTTAGTGGTCGTTATCTGTCTCCGGGGATCTCTAACGGGGAGGAGAGTGCATTTCATGCTACGAAATACTGATACGTGTCTCTAATGCTCTTTTGTGAGAAAATGTCGGTGATGTTGCAGGACCCGAAGCAGAGCAGCAAGGGGAGCGCTGCCTGTAGAGCCTTGAAGAGGAGCTAATGAACCTCATCAGCTGCCAGCGACCCTGTACCTGGAGGGAGGCGTAGGCACACCCCCTGCACCCGCGGGGCAATGGGCCCCATCTCCTCGGACACCTTCCTCTTGGGGTGGCAGGCAGCTGCCTGCTCTGCTGGGGCTGCCCAGGTCTGCTTGGCTTCTCCAGCCTAAGTGCTCAGGATGCTGTTTGCAGCTGGACCAGCACGCAGGGCAGTCACTGCCGCAAGGTGCAGGGGAGAGCTCATCGACTGCTCTGTGCGCTCAGAGGCAATGGAAGCAACGCTGCTGGGACACGTTGGCATTTTGCTGGGCATGCACGTGGGGGGAGCTCCATCCCAGAAAAGGAAAGATGCAGTGACAGTCCTCACACCTCTCTGCTGATGCTGTGCAGAAGATGTTCATGCCCTGGGATGCAATGTCTGGCATCAGTGCGGGTGAGAAAAGGGAACACAGCAGTGCTCCCAGGCTCAGGTCTGTCCATATGACCTGAGAAAATTGCTCTCCTTGCAAACTCTGAGGTGGAAAGGGAGTTTGTTTTTGTGGTCTCCACAGCAGCGTGTGACCCTGGTCTAAGGAGAAACACACCTCCCAGAACAGCAGCCATCCTCTGCCCTTCCAAGAGCCTCCGAAGCTGCCCAGGGCCTGGCAGCCGGGCTGGGTCTCATAAGTTAGTGTTTATCTCCACGTCCCAGCTGCTATTTCATGGAGCTGGTTCAAGTTGTTATAGGGGCAGAGAGGCTAAAATGCTGGCAGAAGGGAATGACTGTAAATCTTTTACTCCCTTGAGGGAAAGCTCATGTCAATAAGCTGATTTTGCTAGGGTTGGCTTTGCAGTTACTCTCCCTAACACTCGGTTCTAGCATGGTTGTCCTTTGGAGCTGGAGACAGTCTCATGCTTGGCCCCGATTCAGCTTTCACAGTGTGCTCTCCTCTGGAGAGAGCAGAGAGACAAGAAGATACTCCGTGGTAAAACGTCTGTTATCTTGGCTGATGTCTACCAGATTAGACAGTCTTCTTGGGCTTCGTGTTCAAGCATTTGCTGCTCTGTCAGTTCTCTGCTGCCCCAGGAGCAGGATAGCTGGCCTGACGGTGATACCAGTTGTGCGGCTGGCATCGGGAAAGGAAGCAAGTATCTGGGTACAGCTTTGCTGGTGAAAGAGAAATGAAAAAGCCCAGTGGGAACTCGGTGGAAGCTTGCGCTCAGAGCCTTGTGTATACTGGAGGGTACATTGGTTTGCTGCCGTCCAGCACAAACACACCATGAAGACTGCTTCAGGACGCTCTGAACTGATACCGTTACAGCACAGTCCAGAAAGTCTGTGTCCTTGCAGACAGCTACAATAACACCCTGCACTCTCTGGTCTCAGCTGTCTGAGCAAGGGCTGCTGCAGCTTCTTTGCCAGCCTGAAATCCATGTTGGATGTGGGATCGAAATGGCACCACTGCCTTGTTAACGTACCCAGTGGAAAAACTGTTCCTCCCTGGCATGTCTGGGAGTGTGGGGAGCTGTGAATGTGCGGGGGAGGTTCAGTCCCTGCTGGGTGAGATGGACAGCCAGTCTGTCAGGTCACTGGATATGTCTACAGTGATGGCTCTGACTCTGTGTACTCACATCTCTTCCAGCCACCTCCCACTCCTTTGGACTTGTCGTCAGGCTGCCTTGTGGATGCTCTTGGCTGCAGAAAGCAAGCCAGTCCAGCTGTAGGAGATCATGTGTGTCCCCTCCTGGGAGCACAGCATCAGTGACAAGCACGGAGTCTGGATCTGGAGGACCAGTGGTTATATGGCGACGTGCCTTCAGCTCATCTGCTCAGTGGGTGATGCTGCTGGGCAGTCCAGCTCTGCTCGGCTGCCCCTGTCCTGGAGGCTCTTTGTGCTGGTGTAACTGGGCACTTACCCACTGTCAAGTATAGCTCTGTGGCTACTTAGAAGTGGAGTGAAACTCCAGTAGCTTTCAAACAAACAGGAGCGGTCAACATTTTATCATTTTATCAGCATTTTATTCCATGTCAGAGCAAATCAGGAAAATCCTGGACCCAGACCTAAGTGACAATGTGTGACTGTTGTGCTGTTGCAAGTCTTGCCCTGAAACCATTCCCCTCCCTCTGGTTTGCCCCTCCGCTGTGGTCTGTCCCTGGGCAGGGGTGCTCCCAGCTGCCCCGGGGTGACACCGCAGGGGGTGTCTGTCCCTATACGCTCCCTTTGATGCCTGGGGGTGGGCTGTTTTGGGAAAGACCTCAGCGGCCTAGGAAGGGGCAGGTCTGTGTCCAGGGGAGCCACCACATGCCTGGCAGCATACCCCCATAGATGGTGTTGGCCTGCATGGCCCCCAGGGCTGGGGATGCTCAGTGTTACTCAGCTGAGCTCCCGCGTAGCTCTGGTCAGGACTCACCCTGTCTTGGGAGCGCCCCACTCCCACCAGGGCTCAAGCACCACATACCTCACCCATTACCCTTCCTAGTAAGCGCTTACTGTGAGTTTTGTCTTACTCTCGCCTCCAAGCATAGTATTAATGCCTTTTTCCTGGTAGAGCCAGTAACTCCTTAACCTAAAATCTTTCCCCTCTCATAGGTATCATCTTAAAACGATTTCATAATTTCTTTTTTTGGCTGAAATAAGGAGAGCTTCTTGAGGAAAGTGCTTTGTACAAATAATACATAGAGCTGCTTTTATGCACTCTTTCTAACCCTTAATCACCTGAGGGACCTCAGGCCTGGGCACAGTGCCACCTCACGGCAGCTGGCTGGTTATGGGGTGCTGTGCCCACTGAGGTCGCTCCCCACACCTTCCAAACCCACATGTATGACCTCCACAGTGGTCACAAGGGGCTGCTTGTCCCTCATCACTTCAGACCTCTTCCCCGGACCCACGTCATAAACCAGAGCTGTCCCTCCAGCTGCAACTGAAGCTGGTAGCATCCTCGGGAGTCACTGCCAAACTGCTGGGCAAGCAAAACTAAACACTGGCATTGGGGCAAGAAAGGAGAAAAGCCTCTTTTCTGAGGTGGCAATGCCTGTGCAGAGGTCTGAAGGAGTGACTATTTAGGCATACATCACTCCACACCAAGCAACATGCTTTACATTGGCACAAGCGGCCCTTTATCGGTAGGCACCGCCAAGCGTTAATACAGCGTGCTGTGTGTACACCCTAAAGGACACCGACAGCAGTGCAGCGTAGCAGTGAGAGCATTAGATGGGTGGCTGCAAGTTGTAGCATCCGTGCTAAAACTCTAAGGCAAGAGACAGTAAATGTTTAAGATAGACTGTTGTACCTCATCAAAAAGTATTTGGAAACTGCAGTGTTTACTCATCCTTACAAGAAGAAAATTCAAAGCCTTATTCACTGAAATGTCAAGTGCCGTGCTGTGTGGAGTGGATCCCCCTCCTCCAGAGCACCTGGGAAATGGGAAATGCTGCGGGCATGAGCGTAGCGCCAGCCTCTCCCTCCAGAAGAAGCAGTGAAGCATGTTGCGTTACCCTGGTACTCATTTCCCGGGGATTTTTTTCCATTTTAAGTTCTTTAGTCTGTAAGATGGGGGAGCTGTTGCATTGTACAAAAAGTGGCAGAGACTGTTCTTACTAGTTCCTAGGCATTATGTCTCCTTTTAACCAGGCTGCAGCAGGCAGGAGGTGGAAGCCTCCCCAGCTCCCACGCGAGGCTGCAGCAAGCACCAGTGCTTTCCAGAGCTGCGGAGCACCCAGGGAGGCACGGGGCGAGCAGTGCATAAACCTGGCCTAGGCAAACAGGTTTTGGAGAGGCCCCTTCCTCATCATTACTTCTAATTTTATTTAAGGTGAACTGGTGTTGCATTTCTGTCCAGGGTACGTTGGCGAGTGGTAAAGCACCAGCACAGATTGATTCACTGCTCCTCAGGTGCCTCCCGGCAGCCCCACTCTGCCTGTCTGTCCTGGTTTCGGCAGGGATAGAGTTAATTTCCTTCCTAGTAGCTGGTACAGTGCTGTGTTTTGGATTTAGGATGAGAACAAAGTTGATAACACACTGATGTTTTAGTCATTGCTAGGTAATGCTTACACTAGTCCAAGGGCTTTTCAGCTTCCCATGCTCTGCCGGCTGGGAGGGCTGCAGGTGCACAAGAAGCTGGGAGGGGGCACAGCCAGGACAGCTGACCCCAACTGGCTGCTTACACTGTCCAAGGGCTTTTCAGCTTCCCATGCTCTGCCGGCTGGGAGGGCTGCAGGTGCACGGGGGAGCTGGGAGGGGGCACAGCCAGGACAGCTGACCCCAACTGGCCAAAGGGAT
>NW_008794444.1:6446862-6453210 GCF_000699145.1 Aptenodytes forsteri
TGGGGGAGGGAGCGAGTGGCTGTGTCGGGCTTAGTTGCCGGCTGGGGTTAAACCACGACACTGTCCCTGCCAGCTGGCGCTGCCAGCAAATTGGTCCTCGTACCCGAAACCACCGCGGGGAGAAGGGAGGGCTGGCACTGGATTTGTCCTCAGGTGGACTCGGTTCATCCATTGAAACCAAACCAAGTAAAGAGATACTTAACAGCTGAAGTGTATGCTTTTTTACATTTTTTAATCTATTAAAAAAACAGTTCAACTTAGATTTAAATTCATGATTACAGTAATTGCACTGTCTGTTTGCTTGATCTTTTAACAGATTTGCTTTTTGAGAAATAAAATAAAGCACTGATATACTTTGTATTTTTTTGAAATCTCCTGCATGATTATATGAAGATTTCTACCAATTGGTACCTGGCTTTCACAAAAGTGGTTTATATCTTTCAGTACTTTTTAATCTGTAGGTATAAGCTGGAGGACCAACACATATTAATGCTGGATGTCCAGTAGTGATCTAGCACATGCAACGATTTTGCATTGCATGAGCACATTTTTGTCTGGGAAAGACCTTGAGGCGCAACTGAGAACAGTTTGCTGTGCCATCTAAGGGCCTTTCCCCCCTCAGCCCCAAACCTTGTGGGCAGGGCTCTGCCCACCCTCTGAGCCAGCCCACGAGCTCAGGGCATGGGAGCAGCGTCCAGCCAAAGCACCTCATGTGTCTTCTGAGAGCTTCACACTCCACGTGATTGCTTTGCTCACCCCCACGGCTGTCTGGCCATGTCCAACAGGCTGCTTCATGGCTGGGACCCGAGCTCGTCGAAGCACAGCTTGTTTAATTTGGTGCGCATGGATATAGGAGTGGGAGGAAATATGGCAGACAGAGACCCTGCACATGAAATGGGAAGAAAGAGATTTATTACAGGGCTGTAAATCAAAACTAGGGAATAAGCCCAGTCATCATTTAAAAAAAACAGCCTACCCCCAAAAAACCTGTTACCCGCAAAAGGCTGTTTCCTTTTGCCAGGTTTCATTGTCACCTCCAGGCTATGGGACATGTGTTCCTAGGGCAGGCAGGGACTGAAGCAGTAGGGGAACTGCCACAGGTCCACTGTGGCCGGAGGGCAGTGCCGACGCGCGCGTTGGAGCTGGGGCAGAGGTTAAATGAAAAGGAGGGGGCTCCCGACACCATGAACAACCCCATTTTTCCAGCTGTAAACAGACATACAGGTACTTGTGTTTTTGAGGGGACAGACCTGGCCTTCAGTCCATGAGGCCCTTTTCTGGACGAAGGAGTGCTTTTTACTTTCCCATCTCAGGTGACTGCGGGAGGCGGCAGCCAAAGCCCCAGTGGCCCCAGGAAAGGACTCAGTGCTGCAGTGCAATGCTGCTGTCTGATGAGCTGGTTTGGGGGAAAAAACAGCTCTGAATTTATTCCTCAGAGGGAGATTAATCCCGCTGGATCCAAGGGCAGTGATTGCCCACAGCTGAATGAGGACTTCCGATCACACATCGCTGAATGGAGGCTTCTGGTCGGTGTGCGGCAAGGCGCCCGCCAAGCCCTCTCTCGATGTTAGACTTCACACCCCTGTCTGCCAGCGGCAGGATCGCCTCTTTTGGCATAAGGGAGCCTGCCGATTCCCTCAAGCCAAGACAGGCACAAAAAGATGATGGAGAAATGGCAGACCACCACTTGAGATGCCTTTGATCCGAGTTGGCAACCGTTCAAGCCTACATACCATCGGTTGAGAGGGCTTCTGCTGCATTTAAGCAGACAGAAGTGTTGGGGGCCGTGCGGATGGGATGGGCTTCACCTGGCAGATAGCGCAGGCGCCTTGTCCTGCCTCCCCAGGGCTCAGCAATCCCCTGCCTTGCCTATTTAATGGAACGGAGCATCTGAGCTAAGGATGCACTCCATTGCCTGTCTCCTCCTCCCTTCTTCTGGTAGCATTTGTGTGTGCCCTTGGTATTTTAATAACATGCTCCCTTAACACTTGCACTCTCTTCATGTTGGGTTTTTGGGTTTCAGTCTTTTAAAATTCTTTCTTATTCACATTTCTTTCTTATGCAATTTATTCCTTCTTTGTTGAGGTGACTTCTCAGTAGAAAATACCAAAATCAACATCACCAGCCTGCTCGAATTCCCTGAGCATGCTTGCTGCTCTGTAAGAGCCATGTGGAGAGAGTTGCTGATTTGAGTGTTTTCCTTAAGCCAAATCTTGCATGGAAAATAGTATCCAATAATTCAAGCCATTTGCACTGTCTTCCTTCTTCTGCATGTCCCATCTCCTCTCTTATATCCAAGCAACAAGCTGAGGGCTCGTGTTCAACTGACTGGGATGGGAGAATGAAGAACTACCAGAGACCTCATTTATGCACACGAGGAAAAAAGAAAAAATAATCTTTTGTTTACAGTCTTTACAGTCACAGTTTAAAGCCTACAGAAGCTCACCACTGCCATAATCACATTGAAGTGAAAAAGCTACACCAAAAATGAGTCAACTGGCACTGCAAAATTTTACTCCTGAATGCAGGCAAGGTCCAATTTTGTCTGATGTTTTGCTCCCCAGACAAGGAATGCAATATTCCATTGGAACAGGAGGACAAAGCAGATTTAATGATTATTAGGCATAAGCATCCCAAACAAGCAGAACTGGAAAAATAATGAGGTAACTAATATTTTTGAGAAGTTGCTAATTGGAAAAAAAATACAGAGACACACAGGCAAAAGAAGTCTAGTAATAACTCTTCAAAAGAGAGTGAGCTGGAGTCTGGCATGGATACCCACAGCTTCTGAGCTTGTTCAATTAAAATCAACACTGAATGGGTTTTCTTTCACTTCCATTACTCAAGCTGCATTCTTCAAAGGGATAGCAAATGAGTGATATGCATATGAAAGAACCATGGAGTATGAAATTACAAAATGATACAGGGTTTGGATATTTGCACTTTGAGATATTAAATCTTCTGAAGGAAAACATTTGAGCAAATTCTGAATAAAGAACCCTACAGAGGAGGAAGGAAAAGCTGCGAGATAAATCTAATAAGGAAGAGACTGAGTAATTTCCAAGCACTATTGAATTACTTCGTTTAACCATGACACGGTATTTCCAGTCTAGGATTTACTTTTCTGTCTGGTCAGGGCAGTGAGCACATTGTAACGGCCTTTCAGACCCATCTTTCTATACACGGCTGCCGTGGGGCAGTCTATGTGTCCTTCCCATGCAGTTTCTCCTGCCACTGCAGTGCCACTGAGGCAGGGGAGTCCCCAGCTGGCCTGTTGGTACTCTGAGACGTGGTTTGGGGATGGCAGGGTCTCAGACTCTGCGTGCTGGGGCTGTGCTGAGCGTTCACGATCATTCACTGCCCCCCACATCCTCCCTCCCTGCCACCTCCTTCCCTGCTTGCTGCCTTCGGGCGGACAGAGCGCAGCTCCATCAGGCAGCACGCAGCCGTGTTGCTCCTGCCTACGCAGGCAGCGATGCCGAGGGGCCGCACGCGGAGCGGGACTCGCGCTGCTCTCCACACGGGTGGTCTCCCCACAGCTGCTCAGGGTCACTGGTTTGGTACGGGCTTGTCTGCGGGTGGGTAGCAATAGTTTACATTTGCTAGCTGGGTCTCGTTTATGTTCATAACACAAACTGGGTTCAAGGTCCTGAGTCAGACTTGGATTTAAACCTTTCCAGAAATTTAGAGGTGCTAAAAATCACTTCCTTGCTCCCTGGTGCCCACCCTCCTTTCTTTTTTGCAGACACTGCATTGTTGCAGCACCTCTCCGGGCAGATCGGATCCATACCTCCTCACTGTCCTGCATGGCTCCGCAGCGTGGGACAGAAGGCAACCGGCAGCAGGTGTCCTTACCCCGGTCAGCCACTGCTGCCCTGTGGAGTACACCTCTGCTTTGGCCTTCCTAGCTTTTGCCCTGCATGGCCAAGACATGCTTTATTACAGCCGGCAGCTGGAAAGGAGACATAGCAGAGGTGCGTCACGGTCCGTTTGGATCTCGCAAATTTACAGGACAACATACTCTGTAAATTAAACTTTATTTTATGAGCTCATTAAGAAATATAACAAACAAACATGACAAACAAGGGCTCAGTCCCCTTTGACCAGACTAGTCTTTCATGTGAATTCACTTATTCACCATTCAGGTCATGAGGTTTCATAACTTATAACCTGTAACTCTTAACTCGTGCACCGATGAGCAAAATAGTTCCCTAGCTGAGGGTGAGAGTGCTCATCCTTCCTCCTCTGTCATGGTGCAGGTGTCCCCTGCATCACACCGGCAGGCACAAAAGCCTCAGCAGTCCTGCTGCTGTTTGGTCCTTTTCAGAAGATTTTGGGGTGAACTGATGTTTTATACCTTCTAGCTTCGAGGTTTGGTCTATACCATTTCCAAGAATTAGCAGATTCTGACGAAACTGCCCGACACCCGATATGCAAAGATGCTGGCTGCAGGGGACAGCCAGCTGCAGGTGACAGTGGCTGCGTCATGGCCCTTTAGCTCTTTCTGGTCACCAGTCCTGCCTACCCGGTGCTCTCACTTTGACCCAATGGCGCACTCCCAGCTAACATCAGGCCTTGCTTGGCATGAGCTGTGTTAGCCAAAATCTGAGGAGTCGTGTGAACAGTCACAAGGTGCCAGGTATTCCCATCGTTTCTTTTTTTTGAGGGGGCGCGAGGGGAGGGCTAGGGCTACCTGCTGCGTAGCTGTGCCCATTCTTGGTCTCAGCCTGCCAGCCTGCTTTACTTTTAATATTATGTACAGATTAAAAGGCATTAGAAGTCACCTGATTGGCACTGAATCATCTTGTATTTTCAGGAATATACTGCATGGAAAACACTTAGACAGTTTCCTTAGAAAGCTCCTAGCCCTGACGGTCTCTCTAATCACACAAGACTTCCATGCTGTGTTTAAAAATCTCAGAATGCCATGACTTGATGGTAATTAGTGATAATTGTTTCACACACAGGCACTGTATTTGACTAATAACTCCCTTTACAAGAGTCAGGGAGATCAGGGATGCCTGGGTCAAGAACTGTCACTGTTAATTACCCTTTTACTCCTCCTGTTGCTAATGCAAGCTTCTCTGCAGCTTCTGCTGGTGTTGACCTTTCAAGGAGCAGAGGCTCAGTCCTGCGAGGTCCCGAGCACCGCAGCACTGCGCTCAGACAGCACTGGGCCGTGCAGAAGCACATTCAAGTGCTGCATCCCAGGTCCCCTTCAAAGGTGGCAAACACGGATTTTTATTTCTTAAGGAAAAGAGGCAGGTATGTAATCCCCAGTCTGACCTGCCACAGAGTGCAGGCCAAGAGCCACGCGCTCATGGTTTTTGCTGCTGTTTGAAGTTCTTCTGGAAGCGAACCCAGGCTGGGTTAAAGAAAAACAACTTCAATAGACAAAACTAACAGTCCCTTGGGTAAGTTGCTCCAATGACTTACTATTCTTATTGCTAAAAATGTGCCTCTTGCTTCTACTTTTAAGTTTCCTACTGTAGCTTCCAGACATGTATTTTTTTTCCCCTTTTTTAATGTCTAGCCCCTAAAGAGAAATGTTTCTCAGGAACTGGGTAACGTTTGCTAGTGTGCTGTGAATGGCCATGGGATAACAGGAAGGGGTCAGGAGATATTAAGAACTGTACTGCCATCTCCAGCCAAAAACTCCTCTCTTCCCATTCATGAGCCATCCTGCCCTGCAAGGTCACGCATCTGCCAGGTCTGGAAATTCACACAAGGGAAGCTGGAGAATGAAGGTGTTGCTGATACTACCACACAGGCTTGAGAACACGTGGCTGCAAAAAAGGAGTTGATCATCTGACGAGGTTGAGAAACTGCAAATCAGAGGAAATTAGTTATCAGGTGGTTTTCCCCTTGTGTCAGTACTGCCAGACTGCACTGGGGTTGCACCATCGTCTCTTCTAGGAAATGGGTTTCCTTTGTACAGCGAGACCCTGCTCTGGGGCACTTCAGCCCCTCCAAAAAGGCACAGTGTCCGCTGCCTGGAGGGTCACCCCAGCTCTCCTGAGGGGTGACAAGGACTTGGTCACTGTGGCCTCTTGGAAGAGGCTTCTTGGGAACTGTTGCCCAAGTGCAGGGAGAAGCCAGGGGTTTCCAGGCTTTGCCTCGCTGCAATGAACGGACCTCGCAGGGCACGGCAAGCGCCCGGCCCCGCAGCCAGCTGCCTCCCCATGCCAGCCTGGCCCACAGCCCCCTGCCCTGGCTGCTGCTCGGGAAGGTGGGGGCTCCCGGGGCACCTGATGTGCCGGCACAGAGCTCAAGAACCAGGCACCCCACAGGCACCCCCTCCCACCGGCACGCGGCCATGGAGCCACGCACCCCCTGCACCCCTGGGCA
>NW_008794444.1:6453232-6461220 GCF_000699145.1 Aptenodytes forsteri
GGAGCCAGGCACCCCCTGCACCCCTGGGCAGGGGGTCAGCCCCTTACCCCCTGCTCAGGGTCTGGTCCCCGCAGCTGGGTGCCCACATCAGCCTGAGCCTGGCTCCTGGCATGGTCCAGAGCCACCTCCCCGCTCCCCGCTCCTGAGCATCACCCTCCTCCGCTCACACGCCTATTTTCCTGCCAGCCCAGCGAAGCATCTGTCTGACCCAGCTCTGCTCTCCAGAAGGAGGTGTGTGAATATCAAACAGTTAACCAGATGATCTGACTTCTAAAAAAAAAACCCTCCGCCACTGTTATTTTACAGACTCAGAAGGCAAGACCGCAAAGATGCAGTGCCCTTATAAAGTCAGTGAGCAATATGAATATGCAATGTGAATATGCATTCAGTGTGTATAGGAACATGAAATTATACAGGAAATGGGAACTATATCTCCAGAAAATGTCCTTTACATGGCAATGACCAAGCACTTCAGATAGCTGTGTGGAACAGCAGTTGTCCCTATGCGCCGAGTAAAAGGCAGTTCTGGAAACACTCCCCTCTGTGTTAGAGATAATACCCTTCAGAAATGCCTTTCCCATTACTGAGAGACTGCCCTGCCGTAGCGGAGTCTCCCCATCTGAGCTTCTCCACTCACAGAGATCTGTACGAGTTTCTGCAGCTCAGTGTGAATTCTGCATTGCCAATGGCAGACATCTTAATGAAAAGCATCTTCCCGTCAGCAGCGGCTCCAGCCTGTTCTCAGCAGTCCTCCTGATTAGCCCATGCAGGAGCTGTCACTTGGCACTGACCTGAAAATCTGCTTACCTGATTTCTGGGCAGGAGGGAGCTCAGGACTGCTGGCAGCTGAAACATGGACACTCAGCACAAAAATCTCTGCTCAGCTTAACGTCTTGCTACCCTTATGCAGCCCTGGGCAGATCGGCCGTCAGGGTGTTGGGAGCAGGCAGAGGTTTGCCCACGTTTCAGACCACTGGCGGGGGGCAGTAGTGGAGCAGCGGGTGCGTCCTGGAGGGCATTCTGTTTTCTTCTGCTTTGAGAAGATGCATCCTTGGATCTCCCCTAGATTTTTCTTCTAAATAAAGCCCCAAAGGTGCTCACTGTGCTCAGGTTTCCAGGTACCACAGAGAGATGGCACAGGAGCATCTGAGGCAGGCTCTCTTTTGCCTGTTATAGCACTTTTCTATATATACCCACCAAGAGACTCCTCTGGTGCTCACCTGTTTGATCACTCAGCAATAAAATCTACAGGTGCTTTTTTCCGTGTCAGTGTTACAAGTTCCTGTTCACACTGCAGTGGGATGCAGAGGTGCCACCAAGAGCCCATGTCCCCACGGCTCGGCGCTGGGTGGGCACAGAGGAGAAGCGTGTCGCTGAGTTTAACTCCCATTAGTCCATCAGACAAGGCTGGCAGGGAGCAGAAAAGTACCTGGAAGCTGTGTTTACAGGAAGGCTCACATCTGCTCACACTATTACTCCCTAGTGGAAACAGAGACCATTTTTCCATATTAGGACCCTTGTCTCTATTGAGAGTTACTGCCTGCTGCTGTCCTCTCCAAGCATTGCTCATCCACTTCAGTTCTTTGCAACAGCTTGTCTCGTGGACCGAGCATGGTGGCTCCGCGGTCCCCTCCAAGAAGCTCCCTGCAAGCCCTTCCCCAAGCCAGCTGCCCGCTCCAGTGCAGCCAGCCCCTCGCCTGCCCAGCGGTTATCAGATGTGTCTCCATCCTGCCAAGTTTAAATTAACATTTTCCCTCCTGAAGCCCATGCACGTTAGGTCCGTATGTTACTAGGTCCATGATAATCCTGCCAGGGGAGTCAGTCATTAAGAAAATGTTACTGGCTGGGGAACTCTGCTGCAATTTGCCTCTCTGAAACCTGGCAGTTTGAATCCTAGATTACCCACATCCACTTGCCTTCAGCTGCTATTTCTTCTCTAATTTCTCCTGCAACTTTTCACACTGCTGAGGACTAACCTAAAGATTCCTGTATTCCCATCTCACTTCAGCCCCCCCTTTCTTAAAACACAGGAACAAGTGCAGCTTTTTCCCCACCCGATGATACCATTCCCAAATTGACAGTTATTAAAATCCTTGCTTCTGCTCTGTCACAACAGTACCCTGGGATGAAGACCATTTCTGTGCATAGGAAACTTAGTGGTCTGAGCTGCTCCTCATCCTCATCTGTTTCCACAGCTTCTGTCTCTGTAAACTTGTTTCCCCATCACCTGTCTGCATCAGAGTTCAACACCACAGCCTTACCAAAACCATAACCATAAAGTGAATTAGCCAGTTTGCATGCCTTGCCCAGAGTTCCTTTAGTCTTTGCCCCAACCATAACGCAGATTAGCCTCCTTCCTCTCCTCTGTGTTGCTGATCGACCTTTTGCGTGGTATTCTACATGCTTTGCAAAGACCTTTTTTTACTTTTCTTCTGGAAATCTTTGCTTTCTCCAAGACTTTCACTGTCTCCAAGATGTAGTTCCCTTTGGTGGATAATCTTTTTTTTCCCTCAGTCTTCGCAAGTTTTATCACTCCTTATGTTCTCTTTAAAAATGTTAATCCATTTGGGGCAACTTCACTCAAATTCTCTCTTTTGTGGAGGAACCTAAATAAAGCAGTGCTCAGCTAGATTTCAGAAAGGCATTTTTTGATATTCAAGTGGGATTTTTATCTTTATTCATTCCAATGGAAAGATCTCTCATAAAATAAAGAAATAGGTACTATTGTCTCCATTTAGCTTTCTCTCTCATCACTCCCCTCTCCAATTTCAAACGACATAGCAAAAGGAGCTGCTGCCAGAAAAGCTTTTTACCTTCTGGAAAACTACAGATACTCATGGATAAGATGTTCTCAGTCAGTAGAACCAAAAACCTGCTCCATGTATGACCACAAAAAATCTCTTCATTTCTGAGACAAGCTTGTTGAACCACTGGCTCAGTCCAGGATGGGATTGTATTGCTGGTCACGTCTGAGAGAGCAGCATTTCAAGGAGAGCTCCGACTCTGAAACAACAACAATGAATTAATTTTCTTTCTCAAAAAAACAGAAGAAGAAAAAAATAAATAATCTTTTACCTTGCTCATCTGACTGGAAAAGCATTTCTAGAGAATTTATTAACTATCTGATTTTAGATTAGTTTTTAAAGCAAATTTATCATGGCAATTCAGTAAACCTAAGTACATTTCCAGTAGAAAGCCAGAAGAGAGTTTTGTCAATCCTGTTTTTATCTCCAAACATGAGAAACACCAAAATGTGAAAAAGAGCTCACACATGAAATACCAAGTCTCATTTCTGCAGTATTTCCATATTTAACATAGGTTTAATGAAAAATGTGTAAAACTACCCTGCTGGCCAAATACGGCTTTGCTGCTTCCTTCGTGTGCGTCAAGGCAGGCATCTTTGGAGACCATATGCTCGTGGCAAGGCAGCGACAGCTCCCAGCCCAGACCCCAGCCGGGCCGAGGGCTCCGCACGCCCCAAGCCCCCTCCTGCTAACCCCCACCAGCAGGGATGAGCTGCTGACGGCTCAGACAGAGGAGCTGTCCGGGCCAGGGGCTGTGCTTGGGGCCGGAGGGATGCCGGCACCCGCCGCAGGGCCCCCGGGGGCAGCAGGGATGTGTCCCTGCTGCCATAAGCCAGGCGCAGGTGTCTCGGGGCAGTGACAAGATCAGTGCGCTGTAAATAGCCCTAATCAGCATGTGCCGTGGTGCGATGTACCTCCAGCCGCCAGCCCAGTGCCAGGGCACGTGCGGGCAGGCAGCCTTGATGTGTCTGGCTGTCATGGTCTCACCCCGGTGGGCAGCTCAGCCCACCCAGCCACTCACTCACTCCCCACCATGGGATGGGGAGAGAATTGGGAGGGTAAAAGTGCAAAAACTGGTGGGTTGAGATAAAGAGAGTTTAACAGGTAAAGCAAAAGCTGCACACGCAAGCAAAGCGAAATCAGGAATTCATCTACTGCTTCCCATCGCAGGCAGGTGTTCAGCCATCCCCAGGACAGCGGGGCTCCATCACACGCGATGGTGACTTGAGAAGAAAAACGTCATCACTCCAAACATCCCCCTTCCTCCTCCTTCCCCAGATTTTATTGCTGAGCACGATGTCCTACAGTCTGGGACATCCCTTTGGTCAGTCGGGGTCAGATGTCCCGGCTGTGCCCCCTCCCAGCTCCTTGTGCACCCCCAGCCTGCTCGCTGGCAGGGCAGGGTGAGGAGCAGAGAAGCCCTTGCCATTGTGCAAGCACTGCTCAGCAGTAACTAAAACGTCCCTGTGTTATCAACACTGTTTTCAGCACAGATCTCAAACATAGCACCATGCAAGCTACTATGAAGAAATTTAACTCTATCCCAGCCAAAACCAGTACAATGGCTAATTCACATATAGCTACTCTGTAATCTTCAACACTGCTTCCATGTGATTAGTAAAAACCAGAGGCTATTCTTGGATTAATTTTGAAGTTAAACGCCCACTAAGGCCAGAAAATGGTACCAACAAATGCCTCCTGGCATCTCCTTCAGCCCTTTGCTATGGAAGAAATACAGCAAACCCAGAAGTGGAAGCAGAATGAGGAAGAGGTGGGTGAGCAAGATTTCCCCTTTCAGTGGCAACCGGCTGGTGGATCCACCTAGCCTTGGCTTGTAACTTCATCTGCAAACACCCTGTGAAGATGCTGAGCCACTCACTTTACCAGCCCTGGACTTATTTCAAGCCTGCTTTCTGTCAAAAGCCAGTAATTAGATGCATTCTTTAAATCGTTAAAGTGTTTGTATAGTAAGCAATTACCAAATTCTACATTGCAATTCTACAATTAGCAGTTCTACATTGTTAATAATGAATATAAAACTTGTGTAACAACTCTCAAGGGCTTCCATTCCTCCTGGAAGGATCACGTTTGCATTGCATTATAAAAATGAGTCTATACACTGGCCAGCCAGCTACTAACGTTGTCTAGGTCTGAAAAGGGTTGGTATTTCAATAGTAAAGTCAAACTCAATGACAAACATCTTTTTATTAGTAGGAAAATAGCAGTTCAGACCTATAACTGTGATGGTGAAGGCTCATAGAAAAGGTGCGATGAGGCAGTAGTACTCAGAGTGATATCCAGCAAGACAGGGGGGAGCCCTTACGCCAGGGGAGGGATGCCTGTTTGGGAAGACTCTCATGGCAAACACACAATCTTTGTGGGTTTTTTCCCTTCTTCCCTTCCAGCTAGCCCCAAATGAAAAGGATGTGCCGCTTTCCACATCCTTCTAGCGTCCATTCCCAGACAGAGTCCACTGCTACTTACTAAGTGCAGCGCCCAGCCTGGCGTTGCATGTCCCGTTAAGGGGGCTGTATGGGACACAGAGATGCTGAGGACACCCACGGTCATTTTGTGGTTTTTTCCAGGCAAGTTCTGCAAAATCTTCAAGGATGGAAACACGTCTGAGACAGTCCTGTGGAAACAAACAAGGCAACATTCCTGAAGCAAATGGTACTCAAAACACTATTACAGCCTGGCCTTACATTTTTGTTAAGCAATGGCTTGGAACAACTAGATTTCCTATTAGCTCTGCAGAGTAGAATTTGTGGGCGTTTTGTGGTTTATTTAAATAACCCACCAGCATTATTACAGTTCTTTGATGGTGAGAAGGTTGACATTGAATAAAACTTAATTTTTTTTCTCCATTCCACTTTCCCAAAACCCAGTACTAACAAATAAAAGAAATCCACCCATGAAGTTGTACTTCTCTTCTCTTCTCTCCTTTTTGCTTTCTCCCTTCATTGTATTACACACCAGATGTTAATTTCTTCCCCCAAAAATGCTTGTCGCCACTGCTCAGTACTAAGTTTGGGAATACAGGAGATATCATTAAATTCATTAGCACCAAAATGAGGGTAGCAAAAGGATCAAACTCAAAAGCTGGATGGACTGTGAGTTGCAAAAGCAAAGAAAACTGTTGTTCGTTTATCCATTCCAGACAGACTGCCGGAAAAAGGAGAGGACAGCTGCCGTTGTGAGTATGTGTGTAGCCCTGTGACACAGCTCTGCTGTGGCCAGTCACTGGCCGTGAGCTCTGCACTGAGCTTGCCAGGCCTCAGCACCAAGGCATGTCGCACCTGCTCTGCCTGAACTCGCCGTCCCCTGCCTGCAGCTCCCCTTTACCCGGCTGAGCTGACACTAAGTGTGCGTCTAACGATTTTAACTACTGCTTTTTCTGCAGCAGTTAGATCTGGAGTTGTAATTATTAGATTTCAACTACACTCACAGTAATGTCTTGGCTTTACTTATACAGAAAGTGTGCTCAGGAGAAAGACTGAGTGTAACGCCCGGCTGGCCTTCAGCATCTTGTGTGACCTCTAGAGCCCCTTAAAAAGAGGAATCTGGCATCAGTGATGTAAGCAGTAGGCTATAAGCTACAATTAGTCACTTGGCAATATCATACCTGAATCCCACAGAACTCTTGGGTGCAAATCACTTAATCCTGGCGGTTCATTAATATTAATCAGTTTAACTAACAACTTTGTTCCTAATGCAGTGAGCTACCCGGAATAATCCTATTCCCATTCCAAGGGACAGTCTGCCTGCTTCAGTAATCGCAGATAATGTCTCAGTTCAGATTGTGCCTTAACTTTGACAGGGCACAGAGCTATTACCTTTCTTGTAATACTAATGGAGGACAGGTTGCCAGTAACTTCTGGCTGATGACTTGTCTACCTATACTGTCTTCATGACAGCTCTAAGAAAGTGCTCTGACAATGAGAGCCAACAGCTGATCATTCCCATATGACAGCTTGGGGCCATGCACATGGTACATTGCAGCAGTCCATGTAGGCAAAGGAAATGTCCCGTTTCGATTTTATTCAGGGCAGTTATGCAGTAAAATTGACACCAGTCCTGTCTTTGGGCCAGTCCCTAACTTCCATCCCACAAGGGGTAGAAATGTTGAAA
Organism: Aptenodytes forsteri; assembly: GCF_000699145.1. Classification (NCBI taxonomy): domain Eukaryota; kingdom Metazoa; phylum Chordata; class Aves; order Sphenisciformes; family Spheniscidae; genus Aptenodytes; species Aptenodytes forsteri. The sequence continues at coordinate 6,460,165 of NW_008794444.1, forward strand.
ATGGAAGAGCGATGGCACTCTGTGAGACAAAAGTAGCATCGTCAAGATTAGCAAGAGAGAAAATGAGCCAGGAGCCAGGGAGGAGATCTCATGGGAAGTAAGTGGTGATGGAAGTGGCGACCCAGCACCCAGGGGGGTTTATTTGGGTGCGGGGGGTGGCAAAATAAGCTTGCAAAAGCTCTGATCAGGCCATTATGTTTGATGAAAAAATACTTCTGGGGCAGCAGGGGAACCTTCTTGTGAAAAGCGGGTGGGAGTGGTTCCTCAATGACTTTCCACTTCTACTGGAAGCTCAGATCTTCAATATTTTTGTTTCATTTTCCATTCCCTCCCTTCTTTTTTTAATGTCTCTTTTCCAGTGGAGAAAGCTGGAAATGAACTGGGAGGCATAGGGAAGGGAGACCTGAAACTACAGGGGGAAAGGGCTTGGAACTAAAAACAGTTTCCGGAAAAGAGGAAAATCTTCCCAAACGGTTGATTCTTATTTAATCAAAAGTGCAGAAAAAAAATTTGAAGCATATATTTACACTTATATACTTATATAAACATATATAAACTCAGTAAGTTTTATACACTTATATAAACTCAGTCAGTTTGCAGACGACACCAAGTTGGGTGGGAGCGTTGATCTGCTCGAGGGTAGGAAGGCTCTGCAGAGGGACCTGGACAGGCTGGATCGATGGGCCCAGGCCAACTGTATGAGGTTCAACAAGGCCAAGTGCCGGGTCCTGCACTTTGGCCACAACAACCCCATGCAGCGCTACAGGCTTGGGGAAGAGTGGCTGGAAAGCTGCCCAGCAGAGAAGGACCTGGGGGTGTTGGTCGACAGCCGGCTGAACATGAGCCGGCAGTGTGCCCAGGCGGCCAAGAAGGCCAATGGCATCCTGGCCTGTATCAGAAATAGTGTGGCCAGCAGGAGTAGGGAAGTGATCGTGCCCCTGTACTCGGCACTGGTGAGGCCGCACCTCGAATACTGTGTTCAGTTTTGGGCCCCTCACTACAAGAAGGACGTTGAGGTGCTGGAGCGTGTCCAGAGAAGGGCAACGAGGCTGGTGA
>NW_008794444.1:6461676-6469957 GCF_000699145.1 Aptenodytes forsteri
TTAGGTTAACGGTTGGACTCAATGATCTTAAAGGTCTTTTCCAACCTAAACGATTCTATGATGCTATGATTTATTTGTGTGTTTGTTTAGCAGAATTATGTATTTATCTTGCAGAAAAATAGGGTGTATTTTGAGCAGCCATGGTGGCTTATGACTTATGTTCAAGGCAAACACAAGACAAATGAGGTACCTCCAGACAGCTAAATACCAGCCAAGCAGGGTTCACTGCCATGTCGTCCAGTGATAAATAATCACCACTATTCCGTATAGACTGAATAAATGCATAAAAATCAGGAAAAATAAATAAATCATGAAGAGGATACCTGAACAGGCAAAACAGCACAACATTGCGGCTCATAAACTGGACTGTGAGGTTCGGAAAATGTGGAGGACAAGTCTGCAATAAGTAATAGTTTCTCTGATGTGTGTAATATATCAGACTCATTTGATATATTGTATGATACAAGGTATGCTTTGTATTCCATTAATTATGTCAGCAATTCAAAGCTTAAAATAACATTTGTATCATGATAAATGCTAGTTTCTGGAAGGCGAGGCTCCCCTGCAAGGGCTGAATGTGGTTCACCTCCTTCAGCGTCCGGTGCCTGGGCAGTCCTCAGCAGGACAACCTGCCATCCCTCAAGGGGAGGAAAATGATGTTGCTGGTACCGCTAAGGTCACAGGCACTCATTCATTCTCAGCCTTCCTTGAATTTAATTCCTCACCAAGTACTCCTGCAGAGCCATGGCAGCCCTGCCCCATGCCCCAAGAGGAGGACTGACTGTGCCTGCCAGGGCGATGCGCCATGGGGATGTACCACAGGGATGTGCCACGGGCATTGCTCCCACTGCTGCCCACGGCCAGGTTTCTCTCCCTGTGACACCTTGTGGCCCGGATGGTGCAACCTGGCCCCAGGACTGCCCAGGCAGGCGCCCACCCGGTGAGTCCCGCAGGCTTTCCCTTCCCACCTGCAGACTTCAGCAGGTTCAAGCTGCTGCTTTGGAAGCAGCTGTGGAAGTGCTGCTCTGCTGATCAGAATTGATGAACTGAAGTTGGTATGTTGGAGCACCAACCTGCACCTCCCTGCAGATTTCCAGGCATGGGTGCACCCAGCCCTCCCCGTTCTCGTGACTTCTGCAGTGTCTGACACCTCTGAGCGAGAGCAGAGCCTTCTCCTAGGAGGCAGCTGGAGGGCAGCTAAGTGTCGAGTGGTACAGCACTGCTCCGGTAGCTTCAAGAGCTGCATGTGTTTCCTCTGTGGCAGTTCTGCAGAGCTACACGGGCAATATAAAAAACTGTGTTCGTATTCAGCATATCCTGTGTTAGAGCAAAACAAAACATTGCTTCAGCAAATGTTAAGAAAACCCCTGAAACATTTTATATTTATGGTATTTCAACTTTTCATCCTTGTTTGCAATTAAAGAGCTTGAAGCATATAGATAGCCAGAGTAATCCTTAATATGTGTAAGGCTTACATGCATTATCAACAGCTCAGTGCAGTACCAAATGTGAAAGGGACTTCTTCCTGAATGCATTGTTATGTAAATCTAAAGCAAGGGAATACAAACATTTCTGTCTTATAGGGGATTTTTTACCAAATTAACATTTACATAAGCAGCTTCGTGAGACTGTTTTTAAAACCATTGATTGGGATTCCAAACCTGCCATGTTTTTCCTCAGAGGACAGAAATGACGTCGCTTGTCTCACGTGGTACAGCAGTAGGGCTGCTGTAGCCATGATGCTCTAAGGATATAAGCAATAGAGATTTAGAGCAGAGACATAATCTTTTATCTTACCACCTGATATAGCTGGAAGAAAACAGGCAATATTTCAGAAACAAAAGCTCTTCAGATCTGAAATTTCACCTACAGTATCAGTGGTTCTATTAAAAAATATAACCTCTCTCTACAGATTTTACCTTACTTAAATATTTAGATTATCAGGGCTATAAGTTTATTATTTCTGCAACATGGAAAGATAATCACATTTTCCACTGTGAGAGATACAGCAGAAGACACAAACAGCCACTGGGTCCAACCAAAAGTCCATATAATCATTTATCCAGCATGAGCTGTGTCAGAAAGCAATGTACTTCCAAATCCCAGATCCTAAAAATCTGTGCAAATCAGTGTACTATATCATGAAAAGAACTAAAGCCTAATGCTAGGGAATAACAGAACATAGGTCTGGAAAACACGTGCTGACTTTGCAGATGAAATCCTGAAGCCAGAAAATCTGGCCGTCTGGTTTATAAATGCAGAAAATGTGCCAAAATCAATGCAAAACATGGAGAATGCAGGAATGAGAAAGACCAAAAAGCAAAGACGACAGACTTGCACACTGGCTGACAGCACTTAACCGGAAAAGAGATTAAAGCATGCAATCCCAGAATATTCTTCCAGTTTCCAGTGATTTGTAGCTCAAATGTTGGTTTGTTTTTTTTTTTAAATCCAGGAGTGTTTTTTCTGTTATAAATTTACTCAGTCACTTTTGTGTTCAAGTGAACCTTTAGCATCAACAACAGCAATGCCTAGTTCTTGAGCTCATGCAAGAAACACGACATGCTCCCCAAAGGATGTATCATCTGAAACCTTCTGGCAGCCACACACAGCTCGGCACCTCCGGGTTTCACCAGCTCAAGGCCTTTTCTTCTTTCTTTTCAGATTTTCAGCAAGTCTCTAAAAAGGTTCCCGAAGGTGGCCCACGAGTCAGTTGTTTGCTCCAAGCAAGACCCTGGTGAGAGGATGGGGACAGGCGTTACCTGCATCCCTGCTCAACTGCCAGGACAAAGGGCCATACAAGGGACTGTCCGCCCTCTACCCCAGGGGCTCCCAGGAGACCCTGAGCCAGCCCAGCAGCTGCCCATGCTGCCAGTCATGCTGTGGGCAGAGAGGACGCATGCCTCGGGTGTGGGGAGATCCCAGACTGTGTTACTGGTGTGCCTGAAATCTTAAAGGTCTCATCCGTATTGGTGCAGATGAAGGAACTACACACACAGAGAACTGCAGCCGAAGCTGTTACACGCACACGTAGTTTCTACCCCTGTTCCCAGCCTCCTGCTCCCCAGACCCTGCGGGTGCTGCGGTCAGGCTCTGGGACTGGCCCTGGCGGTGTTACAGTGTGTGTCGGCATCAGGGGTCCTTCACCAGGAGGAACGTGATGTCCATACAGATGGTTTCTTCTTCCTCACCCCAGAACCCACTTGGGGTCTTTTCTGTGTGTTTGCTAATGTGCTTTACACATTTTTTCCTTCTTCAATGCTCCGCAGCTCCAGGTTACATCCAACTGCACTACATGCAGTGCCTTGACATGTGGTAGATGCCATTTCTTGTTCTCTTTGTTACCCTGAAGACAACAGATGGTTTCTTCTTCCTCACCCCAGAACCCACTTGGGGTCTTTTCTGTGTGTTTGCTAATGTGCTTTACACATTTTTTCCTTCTTCAATGCTCCGCAGCTCCAGGTTACATCCAACTGCACTACATGCAGTGCCTTGACATGTGGTAGATGCCATTTCTTGTTCTCTTTGTTACCCTGAAGACAGTCGTGTCCAGCTCCAGCTCCAGCTCCACCTTTCTTTTATGGCCCATGGGTGGGTTGTGCACAGCTGTGAGGTCTCCTGTGCCCATGTCTCATCACCCCACACCCACTCTCCTCTGTGCCACATCCCATGTCTCCAATTCCCAATCCCCTGCTCTCACACCAGCCTGTGCTGCTCTCCACAATGTCCGTGTGTCAGTCCCAAATGTCCCGTCCTGCCTGGAGTAACTGCTGGTGGCTGCTGCTGCCTGTGCGAAGCTGTGGCCGCACCACACAAGGGAAAACAGAAGTAAAGCAGCTCAGACACAGACACCTGGTCAACGAGAGAAACTGCTGTCATAGCTCAGCTGGGTAAAGGGGAGCTGCCGGCAGGTGACGGCGAGTTCAGGCAGAGCAGGTGTGACAAGCCTCGGTGCTGAGGCCCGGCAAACTCAGTGCAGAACTCATGGCTGGTGACTGGCCATGGCGATGCTCTGCTGCTGGGCTACACAGCTCTAAGGTATCATGTCAGTAATGACATTGCCACTGGATTTCATTCATCACTTTATTCTTTAGTTACGCAATTTTTTCAGATCTTTCTTCTGGTCTTTGTAGTCAGCTTCAGATTTAAACAACCAGGCAATAAATGAACTGGTTAAGTTCGATACTGCTGGAAGGCAAGGCAGAGGGGTGAAAGGAACTGTTCACTGTGCTTAACTAGGAATTACCTATTTCTGCTTAGGAATAAAGGAAAATGTAGTCCCTGTGAATACCTGGCATCAGTTCAGCTCTTGGGGACAGCAAAAGGCAAAGAGCTTATTTGAACTAGGACAGAAACCAAACCAGACAGCGTTATTTGCTGCTCTCCATGTAATCCGTGGTGGGCTTCATGCAGCTGTGGTCCCCCCCCCTCACAGAGAGGATGTCAGAGAGTTAGGAAACGTGCAGAGCAGGACACCAGAAGTGGCCACAGGCTTTCATGTAAGATGTAACCACATATACTGAAACTCTGCAGCATGAGGAAGAGCTGTCTGCACGAAAGAGGTGATGATATCCAACAACGGGATGAAGAAGATGCATAAGGAAGTATTAACTACTGTTTCTCACAATACGTGAACTAGGCAGCACACCGAAAATGATCATACAGCAAATTTAAAGAACAGACAGAAAAGCATTATCTTCGAAGCAGTCTCTTGCCATGGCTGTGCTGTTAGAGGAATGTGTGCAGCAAGGACGCAGATATCTTCCTGCTTTTTTTTTCTTATGGAATAATATTGCATGATTTGATTTTGAACACTTTTCTGTCTCATCTCTGTCAAGTTCGGCACTCGGCTGGGTTGACAGATAAGTGATTTACAGAAGGTCAGGCAGAGCAGCTGCAGTTTCCAGCATCGGTCACCTCGGTCCACCCAGTTACCTGGTCAGAATCACCACGGCCATCCTTAGGCTTGGAGCAGGGAACAGCAGCATCCTGGGATGAACTGTGGATTGTTGCGTTTCCATGCATATTGAATGAGAACATGCATGTCAGGAGACACTTTGCTTTCCCTTGTTGTTGGGCACTAATGGCGACTCTCAGAGTAGAGGTGTTGGGAGGGAAGGGGACGCCTTGGCCGGGGAGCGGGCCTGCGGGGCTCTGTGAGGGCAGACCCACAGCACAGAGCCTTTGCCAGGGCCAGGCCCCCCAGAGACCATTACGGCCCCCAGCACAAAGCCTGTCCTGGGGCCCACCGAGCAGCAAAGGGTGGAACCGGTCATCCTCCCTGCCGGCTTGGGGCTGGGCGAGGTGGGTCAGGCCTCTGGGGCAGTGTGGGGATGATTGATTGACCCTTAAAGGTGGGCCATGGCCAACAGTGTAGTCACTTCTACGAGGATCTCTTCTGCACGGAGTGCTCGGTGGCTTCAGCAGCTGCAGCCGGCGAAGGTACCCTGCCACAGCTCTCCGGCCGGGACGCAGGAGACGCCTGTCCCTCCCTTGGCAGCCACGCGCTGGCCATGACAGGGTGCGGGGCTGGGCTCCTCTCAGCCATGACCCGCTGGGGCTCGGTGCAGGGACCTGGCTGAGGGACTCATCTGCTCATGGGTGAACCCTGCACGTGGTGCTTTGCCATCAGCACGGCTGCACTGATGAATGCAGGATCTTTATGTAACACCATCAGAGCATTGTTAAACACCCAACACTGAACTGAAACGTTGTTGTAACCCCCACTATCCCAGACTGGAAATCTAGTCTGCGTCTGACGCCACGGACTTCCCAAAGCATGTTTCTTCGGGCAGTAAAAGGCTGACAGGTCCAAGAAAAATTGCACACACGTTCTTGAGACAAATCTTCAGCAGCGCAGCATCAGTCCCACAAAACGATGGCTGCGCCCGCAGGCTGCTGCTGTAGCCGAAAGCAGTGTTCCTGTGACCCGCCCTGCTCAGAGAAACCCCGGGCAGCCGTTGACTGGACGTGCAGCCGTGGTGGTGTGCCCTCAAAGTGGGCTATAGGGCACGCTGCCAAAGGGGCTTATTTCATTCTGAGGCGGACGTCCCATCTTTCCACCGCTTGAACGCTCAGATGGGGTGTGCTGGATGCTGGCACACAGCCACGCTCAGAGCTTCTGATGTTCTTAAAGCCTTCTGATTAGCCTTTAATATTTATACATATAAATCACATAGTTATGGAGATATAATCTCCTGACTGCATTTCTTTGCATGCAGGAGGAATCTATAGAATTATTTCAGCTGGAGTTAGCAGCTATATCTTAAACATATATTTTTTTAAAGTGATAAACTTAATTTACCACAGCTTGCTGTCAGCAGGGGACTCCATGCTCTCATGAGCAAACAGAAAATTGAGGGGGTGAAAACGAGGGCAGGATTTGATGTTATAAAATTAAGCACGAAGTTTACAGTGATTTTTGGAAAAGCCTGACATTTTGCAAAATATTTGAGATTCTCATTGGTGAACTGACTAAGCTGTTCTAGGTAACCTGTAAGGGCAAGGCTGTAATTTACTGCCAGCTCTATATTTTCAGCAGAGCTCAGAGAAACCTTGTATTTGCCCAGTGGCTAAAGTTTTCAGCTGAAGTTTTATCATCTCAGTGAAATGTCATAGATGTTGGGAAGGACATTTTATACGTGATAGGGTTTGCAGTTCTCCACATCAATGTTACACTTGTGGAATTATTTAAAAATGAAGATGAGGCGGGCTTATTTGGAAATTCATTAAACTAGATCTGCTGGAAAAGAATGAGAAAGGCAATTTTTTTCCTCCTATTCCAAGCCAAAAAGAGCCGCTAGTTTGAAATCCTGAACTTTTTCCACCAGATAATTTTCTTTACCTTTCCCCTCATTCATTCAAATTTTTATCCTAATCCTTCAAAAAATAAAATAAAAAAAATGAGCATGTTGGATTGCTCCATTATTCAGGGAATTTGGGGCATTTTCCTCACATGGAAACACCAGTAAACTTTGTGTCGCACTTTGAGTGCGTAGGCCAGTGAGCTGTATGTATGATTTAGGCCATCCCTTACCAGTGACCATCTGCTGTTGGTGCAAGGACTGGAGACAGCTCATCTACAGGTCTGGCCTCCACGCCTCCATCTTGCAAAAGGACTTCCAGTAGTCACTGTGATGGATACTTTGGTTTACTTCTGATATTTCTTAATGACTTAGGTTCCTTGGCAGCACTCTACCAAGCCCAAGGAGTGAATTTTAGTCCATTCCTGGGCACTGCAAAACTGTAAGACGCCTGGGCTCTGCTGTTCCCATTGGTGCCCAGCGCAGATGCCCTCCTGCCCACAGGAAAGCCTTTTTCGGACTGTTTCAGGGCTGAGGCTGTTTCTTGGAAACTGTTCCTGTAAAACCCTGAAAATCATGAGGCATAAGAAATAATTTCCCTTGATAAATGCTCCCAGAGAAGAGCTGCAGGTCCTAAAGTGGAGTGAGGACTGCCTGGCCAGGTGCTCTCCTTCAAGTGTTGGTGCTAGCAGTTCACAGGGAATCAATCGATTGTGTTTGGGTGCTGGATGTCGATAAGGGTCCCTGAGCCAACCCCCTCCCCAGCCCCAGTGAAGCCCCGAGCAGGGGGACCAGAGCAGCTCAGGCCAGTGCCCCGCTGCAGCACTTCTGCAGGAAGCGCTGGAGAAACTGCCTGGAGGGGCTCTGAGTCAAAGACGCCCTTCTTTCTCCCATTTCAGGCAGAGCTGATAAACAAAAGTGACATGGATCCCTTTCCTCTCCTCAGGACCGTTTCTTCTGCTACATTATTTATGACTTGCCAGAAATAATAATAATTGAAGGATTGTTCAGTGAATTATGTGTCATAAGTAATGCACATTTACTGTTTCCTCAGTACTTCCATCGTGCTTCACTGGAAAAAGCAATTTGTTGATTGCATTTAAAATGGAAAGACTGTTAAGAAGGGGCACATTTAGGTCTTTTTGCTCAAGCACTTCCCATTGTTGTTGCATGACAGTAGCCCACAGTCCATTTATATATCAGTAACCCTTGGGTGGGGCATCTGAAAGGACAGTGAACCTCAGAAAGTTTTCCATGGAGAGGACGGGTCCCCCAGAGAGAGAGGAAGGTACAGACCACCTGCCCCCATGGCACGTACGGGATGTCTGAGGGGGTTGCCTTCTAAGTTTGCCTGAGGTGCTCTGGTGTCAGTGCATCTTCGCCCTGGAGGCGATGGTGTTTTCCAGAGTCAGCCGTGCACTGTGCAGCCGCTGAGCTCAGAGGATGGGAGGCACAGGGACACGAACTCAGCGTGGGAG
>NW_008794444.1:6470024-6490857 GCF_000699145.1 Aptenodytes forsteri
AACTCAGCATGGGAGCCACTCCAGCCACATCACAGCTGAACAGCTCTTCGGCACCAGCCCTATGCTAGGTTTGGAAACCCCCAGTTCTGATCTCTGGCACTTATCACAAGAAATAAATAACGTGGCAGTGCTCTCTGTGGGTCACGGATGGGAGTGTAAGCTCCGTTCCTGCAAAGAGATGGCTGATGGATGCTGATTGCACACATTAAAGAGATGTGACTGTAGCCATTTACTCCACACTTTGAGTGCACATTTAAGTTCACAAAAAGCAAACATACCTTTGTGGAGGACAGCAAGCAACAGCTGGAGCTGGTCCTCTGTGTGGTTCCCTGCACTTTATGGACAGTGCTCGCTGCTGATGGGAGCTGCTCAGACTGTCTCATCCCATGTGGTTTATACAATGATCTGCATTGCTGTCACCCTGCTGCAGTTGTCCGAATGCCTTCTGTGTTGTTCACTTAAAGATCTGCAAAATGCCATTAAATTCATATTGTAAAACTGATCAAAGAATATTCTTATAAGGCACCGCCAGCTCTGTCAGACAGGATGAAGCTGAGCAAGGCTGAGCTGGGCAGTATGGGCACAAGTCAGAATGGGGGAGTCGGCAAAAAACGTGACTTGAAGCAGCTTCCAAGGAGCAGCGCAGGCCAGAGCTTTCCCTACTGCAGAAGCTCCAAGACGTTTCCCAGTCACAACCCCATACATATGCTGATAATTTAGTGCAACAACAGATTTTCGCGTGAATATTGGATTAGACTGAATTCTGTCAGTCTTGTGGCTCCACTTAAACGTATTGCAGCTCTGCATAGAATTGAGACCTCTAGTTTGAAAACACTTCCCTAGAGGCAGCTTATTTGAGAATAGGTGGAAATCTGGGAATTTAGCAACTCCTTCTCCCCTCTGAAAAAAATAACTTTTAGTTTTTACGGAAGGTTTTAATGGAAATTACTTTCATGTTTTTTTTCTATGGGAAATTTTCATGGGAGAAAGCACAATTTCCGATTAGTTCTAGTTATTAGTCTGTTTTGCAGGGGACATACAACTTAGAGACTGCCAGACTGGGTCTGACCTTACGTGTGTTTGTCTCCAGTGGTTTCCTCTACCTGCTGCATTGCAGGAAGGTCCGATGCAGACGGATGGCAGCCGACTTACCCTGTGGAGTGCAGGAGGCTCCTCCCAGGTGGCCGACGACGGTGCAGCCTTGCCTGGATAGAAACCCAGCACTGTCTGGGCTGGAGACCACGTTGTGCGCAGCAGCACCCAGCTTCTTTCTAACCTGAAGTTCTTGACCAGATCATCCGCAGCGGTGAGCTCTGCAGTGTGAAAGGAAAGTTTCCTTTTATTTATTGCTATATTCAATTATTTCTAGCTTCTAACTTATGTGATCATACTCAAACCCTCATGTTATGAAACAAAGAAAGGAGAACTAGCTGTCTTCTCTCTCAATATTTTACATATTTGTGTTGCACATGTTTTTATTGCTGTTTCTTGCAATGTTAATGCTCCCCATATTTCCCCGCTCTGTGTTTGCTATATCCATACAGGTGTCGCATATGCCTGCATGGAGGGAGAGGTGGCAGCACTGCACAGGGCTCTGCAGGTAAGGCCAGACTATTGATTTATATAATATTGATATTAATTATCACCCTACATTGTACACATCCCCAAAATCTAATCTTTTCCTGGAATGCAGTTGCACAGTGATCTTTAATGAGAGAATAAGAAAGACATGAAACTGGTTTTTTTTATTTGATACTTAGACACACGAAAGGGGCACCAGGAATGGCTTCTCCCCCTCGCAGGGTAAGTTCTGTCTTCACTGAGGCAGGCTGGCAGTTGCCACAGTGCTGCCCATGGTGCCGCTCTGCCTGGTCCCTGTGGATTTCTTCACAGCCCTCCTCAGCACCAGCTCACTGGAACAGCTCGGCAGCCTCTGCTCGTCCCAGCACAACGTTCCCCTGCTATCGACTCCTCACAGCTCTGCTAACGTGGGCACCAGGGCCAGGCGGGGAGTCCCTCACCCTGCTCCTGTCCCGTGCAGGCCAGCCACTGCCGCAGGTTCCCTGATCCTCGGGGGGAGCAGCTCGCTTCAGCGAAGGGGGTGCACATTGCTCCAGCAGATGAACATTTAACCAGTTCATGGGAACTGACACCTACCGTTACTGCTTTTTTAAACTTTTTTTGTCTCCCACACCTTTCTCGCTGTGCTGCTGCAAACATCGGACTGTGGCCGGGAACTCAGCGTTTTCCCCTGCATTTGCCTTCTGACCAGTGGGATGTTACAGCCACAGATGCCGTTTTGTGGGCCCAGTCCCCCCAGCCCATGTCTCCCACTGGGCCCCAGTGAGTTGTTTCTTACGGGTCCCCCACCCTCCAGCTCAGCTTAGTGTCACTTCCCTGGAGAGTTTGTAACTGCTGAAGTACCCCTTTGAGTATTTTTCCATTTCAGAGATTTCATAAAGGCGACTGGAGACTTTTGTAACAAAGAAAGAAAAGAAAAGGAAATGTAGCTTGCAGATGGAAATAGGAACATGTGAATAGAAAGGGCTTGTGATTTAACAAACAGTGAGAGAAATTAAATTTAAATTAAGACTATATGAATAAAGTCTCAGGCCTGGAATGAGTTATTTTGCAATCAAATTCAGTTTTCCTGAAAAAGAGAGGCAAAATCGGATGTATTTTATTGTGCAACATCAATAATACTTAAATGTTACAAAAATCTAAACCAAAGCATCATCTAGTAATACAGCTTTTAAATCTTCTAACAGTGCAAGAAACTTCCTGTAATGTAAGAAATGGGTCATTTGACTTTGTTTCACCATTTTCAGCAGCACTGTGCTTTGCTCAACATGGGAACACACGTAACAAGAGGCCCGTGGGTTACAAATGCGCAGGAGGCAGAGAACTGCTGTGCCTGCAGCATCCAGACCAGTACCAGCGGGAGCAAGCCCTGCCCCAGTACCAGCAGAGCCCAAGGCCATGCACATCCCCCTGGCATAGCTCGCGCCCTCCCAGGTCTGCAGCATCCCCTGCGACTGCTGCCCCCGCGCAGGGAACCGGGAGTGGGGATGCTAGCAGCCTGAAGGCAGCCGAGCAAGGGGAGGAAAGATCAACAACCTGGCCACCGCTAGGTGCCTGCGCTGCCTGGGGCTTTGCTGGGCTGTCCCTGCACCGGCTGAGGCTCAGCTGGGTTGTGCCAGGAGCTCCCCCAGTGCGGGCAGGTGGTACCACCATTAGGGCTGTGACTGGCAATATTCAACCACTATTGCCTTTACTTTTGTAGGGAGTCCACCAAATTTCTGTTTCCAATGTTTTGGGCTTACGTATCCAGCCAATAAATGAGGTGACGCAAGCTTGCGCATGTAGCTCACATACCCAATTAGCAGCTCTTTAAACCCGCTGCTGCCACAGCTGCTGGTCTGCATACCTGTGCTGTCGATGATTGGCTCCCTCCTCGTCCAAAGGAGCAGTGATGTATCACTATATTATCTTGTCGGTACTTCAAAGGTTATTAGCTTGTTTGAAGTCACAAGGTCACCTACACAGAGTGCAATTGGTTTTCATAAATACTGTTCATTATGCAAATTCATTATTTACAGACGCCATTAGGCTAAAGTGGATGTGAGGAACAGAGTAATAGGAACTGCACCTTTGACACAAGGAAAATATATTTGACAGAAGATGAATTAGGGCTTGGCCAAATGAATAAAAAGTAATTTGGAGAATGGGAATACAGAACCTTTTTGGCGAAGAAGCGACAGAGAGCCCTTGGCAGGAGCCAAAGCTGGAAGTGGGCTGAAGGTGGGAGCTCGGGCTTGGCAGGGCTGCCTGCAGCGCTGCTGCTGCCGTGCCGGATGGGTTACAGCGCTGGGTCCCCACGGAGGCCCCTCCTCAGGAAGGCTCGTGCAGCCTCTGGCTCCCCACCTACTCACAACAGCAGCTTGGCCAGGTCTGCTGGGAAGGGGTGCTGCTGGCGCCAGCAGAGCCAGAGCTGGAGGCTGCTGGTGCTGGGCACTGCCCAGAGCGGCTGTCCCTCTCCCAGCTGTCCCTGATGCAGACATGGAATCTGTACCTTGCTGCGGGGTGGCAGGAGTATCTGCCAGATCTTCTTCCACTCATCTGGAGATGCACATTTCAGTACCCACATGTCTATGGAGGAAATGTATAAACCATTAAATTAATTTAATTTGAGGAAGCCTGTAGCTTCATGGTCTAGAAACTTAACCAGGGTTTCCACTCCTTAAAGCAAACATATTTGTTGTTCTGGCTGTGCTGCTTTTTTTTTTTTTTGGCTTCTTATTTGCCTTCTGTGGGGGAACCAGAGTAGAACTTATTAATTCACTCAGCACAAAAGCATCAGCTGGAGTCTTGCAAGCAGGCTGGCAAACACTCAGACTGTTTGTCCTTTGACTGTGGCTGTCATTAGACACAACTGTGGGTCCCAGCCCTAGGGCAACCCCAGAGAAGCCTTAATCTGACACATAATTCACATTAAGTCAGAGCACTGCATGGACATGGCCTGGGGTCATTTTTGCCAGCAACAGCTAATGCAGGCTTGCACACTTTTTTAATACATCGCACCATTTCAATGGTTGCTTGTCCTCTTAGCTCTTTGATGAGCCATGGGAATGAAATTACTAATTTCTTGGTCTGTCACTGGTGTAAGAGCCAACGTTTCAGCTGACCAAGGACTGAATGAAGACAGCACCATTACTCGACATGATGCTTTAATGCCCTGGTCTTGTCTCTGACACCTTTCTTGAAATGGAGGCCAACCCTCAATCTCGCAGTCCTTCTGTTTCCTTTTCCCTTCAGATGCTGGTTGTCATGCAAATGTTGTCACAGCTGCTGGCAGCCATATTCAGGTGGCCCAGGCTATCTGTTTGCCTAATTCTGGGCCCAAGACACAGACAATTAGCTACTAACCCTGCTGGGGTACGTAGCCTTTGGGCAACGTACCAGCAGGGTCAAAACACGTATCAGCAAGGTGCAGTGGCTGCCAGTGCCACTGCAGGTGTGCTGCTGGGCAGAGTCAGTCTCCCTGCACCAACACAACAAATGCGTAAAGTTGCCGTTCATAAACCAGATTGAAGATGATGGAATTGTTGATAATAATTGCTTGATATTAAATCCATAATTAACTCCAGAATATTTTTGTCTTGCTGGGTGCTAATGGAATGACTAGAAGCAATCCCTTTACCTGTGCTGGCAGTGCCCACATGATAATTCACTATAGGAAACTGCAGGCTTTTAATCTCCAAGGGAAAATAAAAACTGCCTGTTTAGATAAATGTCAGCGCTATTTTTGAAAACTTAGCAAACAAAGAAAAAAAAAAGTCTTCTCCAGAAAATCCTCAGCACCCATTACAGAACCATTTTGCATCTTATCTCCTTTCAATCTTCCTGTGTGCCTTGGAAGTGTTGATGTCAACATGCATAACAACAGTGTATGCTCAAAATCTTATTATAATCTCTTCTTTAGGATTCACTGGAGAAAAATACAAGTTTTCTGTATGTGTGTGCAGGTGTGTATGTGCACTCAGCTGAAGAGCTACATAATGTTTCACTTGTTCACGAGTTTCTTCTTAATCCAAAAGGATGAACAGTGCTACTACAAGGGAGCACCTCAGGCAGAGATGTTCCTTAAATCCTTTCAGAGAGGTACCTTTGTTTCCAGCTAAACCAGTAATCCTTTCTGTCCCTGCCCGTTTCTCAGCCAGCCGTTGCTCTCATGGAGAGGAGTGCTGTAAGCAGGTCTGGGACGGGCAGGCGGCGAGCGAGCCTTTGGCCAGGAGCCCTGTGGGGCTGCCAGGCTGGAGATGCAGCTTGCTCAGAGCCTGTGTCAGCACTGAAAGGCCTCAGGAGTGCCCTCAGCAAGAATGACTTTCCAGTGTAACTCGTGATTAAAGTAGCACACCGAGGAAGTGATACAGCTTGTCATGGTTTATGAGTCTCTGTTCTAGCACAGAAGAAATGGGTAATTTCCAAGGAAGCTGTGAGTCTCAGCAGGAGGACAGAAGAAATTTACCCATGCTTCTGTTTCAAAAAAAAAAGTGCTTTTCTGTTAAAAACAACAGTACAGAAACCAGGAGGTAGCGGTCATGGGGGAACTCAACTGACCTTGGGACACAAGGATGGCCAGAGAGCCCCCAGAGCCCTTTCTGTAATGAGTGGATACAAAAGTCCAGAAGGTATTTGCAAAGTCACAGATAACCTTTGTGGAGGATAAATGTGAGCTGGGATCACAGGAAGCCACGGGTTCGTGATGTCCAGGGGAGCCATCACTCCTGCATTTTGTAAGCCACCACAGTGGCTGGTGCGAGACTCCAGCATTGTCCCTGGAGATAAAGCCTTCTCTTGCCCAGCTGGATGGATCACAGCGCTGCAGGAAGGACCTCCTCCATAATGCGTGCAGCGTGTGCAGCATCCCCCCAGTGCAGAAACAACAGCCTGGGCTTTCTCTCATCTATCTTCTAGAAAAGTTTCTAACTGGTCTTAGTGGAATAATTGCAGGAGCTGGAGCAGGTATCAGTCGCCTCAGTTGTGTGACCCAAAGTTAGTTTCCAGCACTTTCAAAACTCATGTCTTGTTGCCAATCCAATTAATTTTGCTTTAGCTTCCAGTCAGGCTCTTCTTTTGTTTTTTCAACTAGATTAAAAAGTTTCTTAGTACCAGACAATATCTCTCTGAAAACATGTACTTAAGTCAGCATTTTATTGTATTTCAGGCAGGATAAGCAGGTGGAGCTCTTTAATTCTTGCCAGATGAGGATTTTTTTCCCACCCTTCAAATTGTTTTGGTGATTCATTTGGAACATTTTTCTTTAAAACACAGACAGCAGAACACTGTGCAGTAGTCCAGTATCAGTCTAACAAGAGGAAAATTGCCTCCTGCTTCTTCCCACTGCTCCCCTGGCACGCTGGGGGCCCACAGCCACTCCTCTTGCCACAGCACCGCACCAGCACCCGCTGCCCGCAGACTGCCGTCCGCATTCCCAGCCAGCTCAGCACCAGCACACCTCGTGCCGGGAGCGATGCTCTCCAATAATAGCGATGCTCTCCACTGGCAGGGGATGGCCGGCCACCGGATGGTAGCTGCCGGGGCCCATGCCCAGCCCGTGCCAGGGGTCCACAGCCCCACACCCTGGGGGCTCGGGGCTAGCCTGGCCACCCCGGCTGCTCGCGGGGCTCTCGCTGCACACCAGCGGTCTGGGTGGGCTGTGAGGCCATCCCGGATTGCTCCCTTTCTGAAAAATCACTTGGAAAGAGGGCAGCTACCCATAAATCTTACTAACGGCTGCCGGGGCCCACCCAGCCCATGCCAGGGGTCCACAGCCCCACACCCTGGGGGCTCGGGGCTAGCCTGGCCACCCCGGCTGCTCGCGGGGCTCTCGCTGCACACCAGCGGTCTGGGTGGGCTGTGAGGCCATCCCGGATTGCTCCCTTTCTGAAAAATCACTTGGAAAGAGGGCAGCTACCCATAAATCTTACTAACGGCTGAAGCTGTGCTGTGCGATGGCCTTAAAATCTCTGTGGCTTGAAAGGACTGTTGCTGAGGTTTAATGTTACAAGGAAATCTACTTTCCACTTTCACTCAGTTTCCATCTGTAATTATAACTTCAGGCTCGACAGATAAATCACTCTTTATCACTGGAACAGAAAACATCTCACGTTCATTTTGGTATATTGTAAGTGCAGGCAGGTTATGTGTGATTTAAAAAATGCAATTTTGTCTATGAGCTTTAAAACTATAGTGGCACCATTGGGTTTTATTTAGCAGCACTGCAGTCAGAACAGAATGGAGGTAGGAGTTATCTTTTCCTTCATCAGTAAGCATGTAGACTACCTCCCTTTTAACCCTGCTCAATTTTATTTTAGGGATCCAAAAATACCAGACCAAAATGCAATTGCATATAATGGTGATTTGAAAACAAGAGCAGGGTTATTCTTTGTCCAGTTACTGGCAGCATTTCTCAATGATTGCTGACAATACCTGGCAAGGCTGGACCAAGAGGAATTTCTCATAACCTTCCTTGCAGATGTAGGAGGTGGCAGCACATGAACTCTTCTGTCCTCCTTCTAACTTTGAAATTGTCTGGAAAGGTTTGGGTTTAATGAAATTGTTGGAAGTGGAAGTTACACCAGAAATCATGAAATGTTGCTTTTGCCTTTTTCCTTGCATTACTGACCCGGCCCGAGCAACCCCTAGAAGAGGGACTGTGAATTCACAACACCCGCACGGTGATCAGAAACTGCACAGCTCTCCTTTCCCACCGAGACTGCTGGAAGGCGCAGCACCAGAGCCTCACCCTGTCCACGGCTTCTGTGCTGATACAGGGTACTGCTGATTAACAGAGCCTAATTAACAGCAGGCTCTGTTAATTACACATCTAAAATAACACACGGTATTTTTGACTTAACATTTGTAATGTTCAGCACTTTTCAATGAAAGTTGTGTCTGATGTGGGGCACACGTGGTTTCGTATGTCCAGTTGAAGCAATGGAGTATCAGCCTTCATCAAAATTGTTTTCAGGCACATAGTATAAAAGATCTCCAGGTGTGAAACGAGTTATGACTCAGAAAATGTACCCGCTCATCATACAAACCTATCTAATAGCCACCTGTGTAGGGCACATTTCCTTTTCCTTGGAGGTCTGTATGTAAAATCCTATTATAATGAAACAGTGAAAGAACAGAGTATGCTATCTACGAAATTCTCTAAAAATAGTTCAGTAATAATGCTGCTGCTTTCTGCAGACTTAAAAAAAAAGGACTTTTCAAATCTATAATTCACTAATACAATCAAACACAATCATAAGCAAAATTATTCACACTGACTTGATTAGTAAAAAGAGTATGCTAATGAGATATCCTACAGCATCTTTCTCTGTGTTTGAATATGGCACTGTAGCTCTCTATACACTTCTGAGAACACATTCATCAGCTGGGGGAAAACAAACCCCTCCTTCCTATTCTCTCAAAATTTGCTGGTTTCTGGAAGATGAGTGTGTTTTTGGATTGCTCCTCTCCAGGGTCGTGGCTGGTCTTCACCCACACCTGCTGCTGCCATGTCCCAGCTGCACAGGGCTGCCCTCCCCGCTGAAGAGGCTCCCTCACCTCGCCTGGGCTCATCAGGTCCCCAGTCCCAGCTTAGGGGACCACTGGGGGACAAGAAAGCAAAGGCCACTGCAGCTTTGTTGCGGTGTGGCTGTGAGTGGGCTGCGCTGCTTTGAGCCTTCCCAGCAGCAGGGGACTGCAGCCAGCAGGAAAACGTCCAAGAAAGATTTTCCCTCCCAGACCAAAGGGCAAGAGAAAGCATGAGGTTGTGCTCATGAGTGGGCTGCGCTGCTTTGAGCCTTCCCAGCAGCAGGGGACTGCAGCCAGCAGGAAAACGTCCAAGAAAGATTTTCCCTCCCAGACCAAAGGGCAAGAGAAAGCATGAGGTTGTGCTCAGAGGACCGCATGAGTGATGGCAGGGTGACCCAGGTTTGGGCAGGCATCCACAGCTGGACGCCCTGGATGGCTCAACAGAGCACTTCCACCCATGCTCCTGGCTGGACATCTCTGCCCATGCTCCCTGCTGGCATGAGCCCCACGGGCTCAGGCTGCACAGGGATGTCTACCCTACCGCCCGGAGGTGAGCCATGGCCAGACCCTGCAGCCGCAGCACCACACTGAGCAGGAGTCCCCATACTTCCAACACAACTGCTTCTCATAGGAGCCCATGACTTCCAGGCAGGATCCGATGGGGCTCCACCGGGGTGCACACATGGCCCCCTCAGAGGCACCGGGAGTCTCCCCATCCTCCCAGCGCTCCCAGCGGCAGGAAAGGTGATTGCCTTTATCAGCTTCTGGGCTCATTCATTGCAACTGCAGATATCCTGCTGTCCGCATAAATGCCTAATCTGCATTTTGACTTGTAATAAGTTACCAGCCTCCTTGATAGCTCTGGGCAGCGAAATAAAAGCACCTCTACAATTAAAATGGCAGGTCCTCGAAAAGGAAGACAATTATTTAAGTTTTCACCACATTACACTGCAGTAACAAGCCCTGCGGTGTCAGTTTGTCCTTAGCGGCTCTGTAAGTGAGGAGCAGAGACCGTGCTGAATTGCCAATCCTCTCACCCCACCAGTAAAATGCATGCTGGCTGTGAACTATCTAGCAGTTGTTTGAAAGCAGAAACGATGGCTACAAATCAGAGAAATAACGTGAATTCCCTGCCATTTTCACAGCCACTAACACAGCAATCCAAAGGGAAGCTTGATCAAGGTTTGAAAACAGCAGGGAAACCCATTTTTGTTGCAGGCCACAAGGGCAAAGTAATGCCTAATTACCATTACAAAAACCTTTCTATACAAAGATAAGCGGATAGTCCCCAGCACTACTGAAACTAAAAGCCTGCTAAGTCTTTGCAATTGGTTCAATTTACTTTATTTTACTCTGTCTAGTAGATAAAAGGAATTGAACCTGCAGTCCAGCTTGTTTAAAAAGCACTCATCGTCCCCATGAACGGAGACATATATGGTGCTAGTTTTCCCAAGCCAATAGCTAGCATTTTAAAATGAGCTCTGGTGATTCATCTTGCAATGAAGGGCATAACTCAGCATGTGTCGGGGAAGGCACCGCTGCTCGCTGCCACCCTCAGAGCTGCCCGGCAGTTTCGCAGGGGTGATCACAGGTAGAGAGCCAGACGGTGCGCAGTGCAAAGCAGCACCCCCCCACCAGCAGCACCCACTTCTCTCTTGTCAGCAGATAACACTTTAACGAGATAAAACATGATACAAGAGAGATGCCTTGACTTTATCACAGTGCACAGCAGCACAACAGCCAAATCACTGTGAGCTTTCTAAAAAGCCGTCCGTGTTACCTCTGCCCCCCGGGCTGGAAGATGGTGCTCCGCACTGCTGTATAGCAGAACTATGGTCAGTGCAGCAACTTGCGAAAAAGAACTTTTTAAAGGCAAAGACTGCGTGGAAGAGCTCTGTCAGGGAATCACTAGGACCAATTGCTGCTGCCATTCAGGTTTGCAATTAATTTCTGATCTGAATATTTCTGGTTTCACTTTTCAGCCTCTGACTTTCTACTGCTGCAGGGTTTGTTTCTCCCATTACAATGACAAGACTTCACTCTGTGTCAGGTAACTGATGCTCACACTGCAGGTGACAATGTGCCATCAATCTGCTGCTGAACCTCTCTGTTGTGAGCAGGAGGGGACCCGACGGGCTGGATTGCTCGGTTCCAATTCCTCACTGGAGCTCAGGGACCCCCATGCTTTGGGCAGCCACTTCCCACAGGCCGTCTGAACCAGCTGCGGTGCTCCCGCGCTGGCTGAAGACCGTGTTGGCACTGCCTCCTGGTCAGGGTAGTGACAAAACCTCCTCTCCACACACACATACACACAGCAGCAGAGAGGCATAGTGGTGGTGGTGAGCACAAATAATACCCTGCCTGGGCTACTCCCAGACCCATCCCAGGAGAGGGACCAGCCCATCAGAGGCCCACCTCCACAAGCCCAGAGGAGCACAGAGGCACAGAAGCAGGTGGAAATGCATATTATGGGTTCAGAGGAAAGGAGACCCTGCCTGGGTCCCCCCCAGGGTTGTTCCAGGGGAAACTCAGGCCCATGGGCCTCTAGTGAAGACCATCAAGGTGAGTCAACAGGAGAAGCTCTCTGGACCACCTTTCAGACTGAGGACAGTCACTGCCTGGGGTGTGGGAGACATCATGGGATGCAGGGAAAGAGTAGTGTGGGATTGCACAGGACTTCTTATAGGAAAGGCAGGGAAAGGGATGGATCCAGGCAGTCTGGGGAGGAACAAGCATGGGAAAATAGAGGGATAAGGAGACAAGAGGAACCAGTGACCCATAAACGTGTTGGTGGTCAGTGCACTTGTCTGGCCTTGCCCTGTGCCTGACCAGCGCCGCCTGTCTTGTTGTCTCATCAAACTCCATTTCTAATCCTTTTCCTGCACATGTGTGAGCTCCAAGTGTCACAGACAGGGGCAGGACCAGGGGCCAGAGGCCCACGTGTCTGTGGTGCAGCACCCAGAGCCAGTGCGGGTGTGCAAACAGGGGTGTGGGCGCTGGTAAAGATGGAGCCACACCGGCCGGCGAGTAGATGACATGGCCTGGGGAGCAGGGGACGTGTGTCTGAGTAGGAGGCACCTGGATGAATTGGCAATCAGAGGGACCAGGGGACTCCTGGCCAACTGCAGGAGGTACCATAACATCTGGGGGTTGGCTAAGAGACCCATCTCTGTGTGTGTGTGCAGGAGGCAGCCGGGGACAGTGGGATCGAGGGGCAGCTCGGGGCAGGCTCTGTGTCTGAGCCCAGTCCTGGAAGGATCCGCATTGGAGATACGACCTGGGGACGTGGAGCTGCAGCAGCCTCTCATGACATTATCTCTTCTTCCACACCACTATAGAGGAAGTTCTGAATGTATAATTGACCGATTTGATTTTAACTCCAAGTAGTCCTAACTCCATGTTAAAGACAACTTAGTAACAACGACGAGAAGAAAGACTAGGAAGTCCAAATGCATCTTTGGACACTGACCTTCATTGCAACCATAGCTGCAGTGACTGTCATTGAATGGTTATTTCATGGTGTTCCCTTGTTCTCAACAGATTTCTTACTTGTGGTTTTCCATACTGCAGGTATTTTCCATACGTCTCCTATAAAATTAACTCTGAAAATCCTGGGTTCATATATTTGCAATTCACTTTGAAACTACTGTTATGTGTTTCAGGCTCTACAGTGTATCTCAGCTGGCTCTCCTGCCTGCCCAAAGACAGGCTTGTGCTTGCAACCTGTCCTCTCAGCTCCTTCCTTCTCTTTTTTTCTTAGAAACTGCTGTGAATATCAAATACCCTTGGACCAGTGTGTGTGCCTATAGGACTTCCTTAAAAGCAGATTAATTTGTTGAGGACTTGCTGGTAACAACAACATTTTAAAATTGTTTTATATATACCATACTGTCTAATGATGGCATATATAAAATTGTAATTGGTAAAATAACAATGCCATGTTCAGGCCCCCATGTTAGTTGGCCCCATAAGCTGCCAAGCCCCCAGATTTTTACACGTTTTTCAGTGCCTGGAGATGCAAATAATTATTGAATGGGAATTTCAAGTCATCACAAAACAACAAGGGAAACACAGCCCTTGAAGCGCAAATCCCACACAGGACTGAAGCTCCACCCGGGTGCACTGGAAACACTCCGGCTATTAGGGCTGTTATCTATACCACATGGCACATATACACCTACAGACACATGTTGCCACAACAGCAGCATGAACCACGAACAAATGAAGGGACAACTCCAGCCATGGGTTCAGTCCAGATTTATCTCCTTAAGCATCCCTACAAAATGCCTCAGGGATTACAAACCTCTCATCAAGGAGATCAGAAGATCCTTTGCAGTCTGCATTGTAAATGGTAGTGATCAAAATGACTAATCAAAAGAGAAATCTGATACAGTGTCACTCTTCTCACTGCTTTATCAGCTTGTCCATTTGAATTTACACAAGGAGGCACACAGCTGCCTTGTCAGTCAGTTGCTAGAACATGAAATAACCCAGATGGCCAGGTTTGAAACATCCCTCTTACTACAACTTTTCCTCAAGTTTTACTTTTCCAGAGGTATATTATAAGAGAGTCTTATTTTCTAATAGATAAAATTAATAGTAAATATCATGTTTTGAAACTTTGCTTTTGCCTGAGTTGACTATCTGTCCCTTAGAGCTTTAGTTGCCAGTGCATGTGCAGTACTGTGTGTGCATTTTATACGCACCAAGGAGAATTTGGGGTTGCAGAATCCAGGAAAGAAAGCACTTCTATTATCACTGCATTTTTAAATTAATATTGGTTATAGTAGTGGATCTGTCACTCTCCCTCTTAAAAGCAAGAACAAAACAAGCTGTTGCAGAGGGGAAAATGATGAGAGGGAACAGAACTGTCTCTCTGAGCAGAGACTTCAGTTTTCTCCTGTACTTAATATTTTATATACTAACTAGAGTGACACACCACAAGAGACTGGGCCCTTGTAGGAGGCTGATCTTGGTGAGCCAAAAGTCACTTGTTTGGTGTGGTATTTGACAGAAGTTACCTTGATAAAATATAAATGAGGCCATTCTTCCACTCTTGCATCCTTACCACACAGAGATACCTGAAATGGGCAGAGCTGTCCCTGCTGCACGCAGGAGCGGCGATGGTGGGTGAGCAGAGTCCCTGTGGCAGGGGACCTGGCCGTCTGGAGGAGGATGGGCTGCAGAGCTGACAGGCTGTGTGAGGTCCTGCAACCTGCAGTGATGGCACCCCCAGGAGCTCCCCCCGAGGTTTCTTCAGACTTTTCAGCCCATTTAAAGGCTCAAATTCTGTCAGTAAAAGTTGTTTGGCAACAAGTCTTCTCCCTCACCCCCTAGCACAGCAGCCATTCAGAAATGCAGTGATGGAGGCACTGGGAGACGAACCAGTGCCTGATCCCTGGGGAGCCACTGTGCATCGCCCACAGCGGCCCCGGCTCAGCTGCCCACCCATTGTTCAGTTTCTACGATCGTATCCAGGCTTGGGACTGCACCTTGCCGGCACTGGTGGGAGACTGATTTGTGATCTATAATTAACCCAAAGGGAGCAGTTTTGATTGCTCAGGATGCCTGCAGCCTCTGCCTTGGAAGTCTTGTCCCTGGCAGCTCTGTTCCCAGAGGTTTGCTTTGAGCTTCTCACCTGAGCTCCAACCAGGGAGAAATGCCCGTCCTCTACTCCTGGCAGCGCCAGGCACGGGTGCCAGCCAGTGCTCAGCTTCTCTGAAACCTGGCCCTAAATGACCGATTCCAAGATGTGTTTGGAAATGACTCCTGGAGACCATGACCTGTGGGCTCCACGGATGGGTGTGCGTACTGCCACAGGCAGCTGTGGGGCAGGGGATACCCTCAAGCCCCCCTGCAGAGCAAACGGACTCCTCTGCACGTGACCAAATCCCCCAAAAGCAAGAAGAGCTGGTGCTAGTGGCAGTGACAGCAGCCACCCTTCCAGTCAGGCATGCTCCCTGCTCCAGTGTTTCACAGAGATTTCCGGGGAGATCCATTTGCCTGGAGTTGTGTGTGGGTATGTGTGCAGCTATAGGGCTGCGTGTCCTATGGAGGTGGGAGCTGGGAGACGATGGAGAGGGAGTGGGGGAAGCAACAGAGAAGTGCGGGCACCAGTCTCAGTCAGAGACACCTGCTATGAAGAGGTGGATAGACAGTCTAGCTCAGCGCATTCTGGAGAGAAAAGCATTTTCTGCCTCGCAAACACAGCACAAACACTTCTAAAGAGTTCCCTGTGGCTTTAGTGCTGCATTATTCAGGGTGACAATGACAAAAATAACAGCATGTGCTGTATAATTTGCAGACAACTTGACCCAGGACGTGCTTCACCTCTGGCAGGTTCAGAGATGTACAACGCAGTTATTCCTCAGTTTTGTTTTCCTTTTTCCCCCCACCCTGGTTTCCTTGTCACAGGTTACCAGTCCTGCTCCGCTGCAGAGCATACTTGCCTGCATTAATTGTGCAACATGTTAATAGGCATGTCTGCTTTGCTATCAACTCCCCATCCCTGGTGTCATTTCTCCCCCAGATGCTGGGGACATCAGGGCAATTAAGAGATGATGCCTTAATTTCAATGTCAGGATCTTAATTTGTTCTTTTCTAGAGACAAAGGGAAATGTATATTCTGAAGGGGACATATTTTGCTCTTTTGTACACAGATATAAATAGGAAGGACCATACAGGGCAGTGGAAATGCTCTGCATTGCTGATGATGAAAGGGGAGATGTGATTCAATGAGCTGCTCCCTCAGAAGGGGGATGCGGGAGTGTGCAATGTCAGCTCCTCCCTGCAGCGCCCTGTGTGCAGCTGGGCAGGAGAGAATTGACCCAGTGCCTCTGTCTGCCCCAGCCCTTACCCACACTGCCTGACAGCATCCACACACAGATCATGCCCAGCTCCTGTGGGAACTGCCCTGCTCCCCCAGCTCTCCTCACTGCGTGCCTTCTGCCGCACTCCCTCTGACCACTGGTCATGCTCTGAGCAAAGGGCTCTTCAAAAATCCCAGCATTATAAATACAGCAGGACTATGCTTTGGGAGTGCGTTAACCACATGGAACCGCAGCAAGTGCAAATTGTAACCTAAAATCCAAATCTTCTTCCAAAAGCAGTAGTACCACTATGAATAAAAATGGCATTTCTGGACCCAATGTGCAATATTTAAAAAGAGCAGTTGCAACACAGTCCACCAGCTCCATGTCTAGTTTGCTGTGATAATGGTTTCCCCAGATCTCCTGTCTTAGCTTTTACAGTTGTTCTACTCCCTCTGTTGCAAAGTCCCTGTTTTAACTCATCCACTCATGAGTCATGAGCAATTACTAAGAGTCAATAATTACACTGTTACTTCAGATTGTTGAGCAATTATAATACTACAGCTTAATTGTTTCCCTCGCTCCTTTTTAGTTTTTGGCAACTGACAGCAACAAATATGCTATGTTGGCAAATTATACCTCTGTTCTGTCATGTATGCATGTACCTATACGCACACTTGTGGACAAGCGCACACACGCAGCACCACTGGACACCACCAGAAGTCAGAGGTGACTGAACAGGAATAGGTGTGAGGAGATCAGCGGGGGATCTAGAACTAAGACTATGCAGGCTACAAAAGCAAAGAGAGCAAGTTTAAAAGTAACAAAGTATTTTGACTATTGCCAGGAAGAGTAAAATATCTCCCATGGAGTAGCCAGAGGTGGCCCAGCCCTGAGTAGCACTGTGCCCCTGAGAAGGCAAGGACCATTTCACAAATCCTGCTCAGGATTAAAAAGGAGAAAAACTTAGTATCCTTAAGCAGAACCGAGAACCAATAAACTACCAGATGGACAGCACATCTAGACAGTAATCTACCAGATGGGTAGCTTTGATTTAACAGTATGTTAAAATCTGAGAAACATTTAAAATGTAAGGAGTTAAAAAAATATTTCTTGATCTCATCAAAAGAGAGGAAAGCCAGGTAAGGTTTGTGAAGATGGTGCATCAAAATTAAATGGAAATACATTAACTCGCCTCTAGGACAAGCATACATTCAAGCATTTCAAACCATCTTGTACAAACAAGTGTAGTTTGTACAAACGGGATAGTAAGGATCTCTAAAGCGGTGGGAGAGGGCACCAACACTGCTGAAGCAGTGACGCGTTAATCTATCAGCATCAGTCATGCCATCACTGTGAGGTAGTCACAGAAAAGGCAAATTCAGTACTGAGATACATTCAGAGTGGTATTAGAATAGAAGAATAGAATAGAATAGAATAGAATAGAATAGAATAGAATAGAATAATTTCAGCTGGAAGGGACCTACAACGATCATCTAGTCCGACTGCCCGACCACTTCAGGGCTGACCAAAAGTTAAAGCATGTTATTAAGGGCATTGCCCAAATGCCTCTTCAACACTGACATTGGCATTTAAAACGGAGATGTTTTAAAACTGTTGTGGGTCTCACAAGGAAAAATTAGGTCAGACGAGCTCAGCTGGAAGCAGTTCAGGGGGGAAAGGCTGTGATGACCACAGGAACTCAGTACCTGTTTTGCAAGAGAAGATCAGAAGAACTTGACTTGTCCAACCTGGCAAAATGAGGGCAACAAAGAGACATGACTGCTGTATGTCAAGACAGTAGAAGGACTAGAGAATACAAGTAACAATTCATGATAACCGTAATATGAGTACAAGAACAAATGGGTATCAGCTGCTGAGGAAACCCCTCCAGCACCAGTCACCCTGTGCACAGGTCCCCAGGGCTGTGTTTGAAACAGACCTGTTAAAACCTCTTCAGACTTTGTTGAAACCTCCCTGTTTGGCACAGCTGTAATAACAACATGCAAACATACAAATATGTTACCTTCAGAAAGCATGCAGACACTTACATGATGAGCATGGAGGCAGGCTTATCAGCAAACAAGTCAAGACCAAAACCAAAGAGCTATCCAATGGAGGAGAAAGAGGGGAAATTGAGACAAAAAAACCCCACCATCTCCCATTTCTGCCTTTGGGCCTCCGTAAACTGGTAGGCTTTCCCTGGGGCCTTTGCCCTGGCACAGGACAGCACCTTAGAGCAAAGTGTCCACCTCTACCCGCATCTGCTAACAGCAGCAAGGAAGAAAGACCCACAGCCGTGGAGAGCAGAGCCTGCTGTGACCTCTCCAGGGCTATGGATCAAGTCACAGCCCAGCTTACTAAGGAAAAGTTATCATTTAAAAAAAAATCAACATTCACTGATAGACTTAGTAGGCTTAGAGCTTGCATAAGCAGTAAGATGAAAATCAGCAGGAAAAAGCAAACGAATAGAAACCCCACGGGCAGCAGAGCTGATTCTATGACCAAGCACAAGGTAAGAACAGATTGACAGTTCTGTAAGACTAATTATTAGCAAAAAGAGAGAGCAGCCATGTGGTAAGGAGCTTTTCTGAAATCTCTTCCAAATGAAAAAGCAAGGTATTGGAGAACAGTGGAAAGGTCTGATGCTAATGAATGTGTTATGTAAAAAAAAAAAGATTAAAAAATAGACTATGTGTCTCATTTATCACCGAAGAACAGTGGAAAGATGTTACAAACAGTTCAGAAGACTTCTATTGTGTGAATTTGATCAAAACGTAGACTGGTTTAGTGGAAAAAACTGTTCTTCTGCTTTATGGTGCTTTACCAGGGTGGATTTGGGACAGTCTGGAGATGCATAAATGACAGCGCCAGCCAACTGCGCAGCAGATGGCATGGCTTCACACGCAGCAGGGTATGATCACACAAATGTGCCCGAAGCCCCTGGCACAGCGGCCCTGGGTGCAGGCAGGGCGAGGGGAGCAGCATGCAGAGCCCACGCAGGCTGGGGCATCCTCACTGGCAGGCATCTCCTCCTGCCGCTGCCGGACACAGGGCACAGGCGCAGGCAGGCAAGGGTGACCCAGCCTGGCAGTGCCTGCACCATCACAAGGCAGAACAGTCGGCCACAGGCATAGATTAAATGTCATCAGCTATCTGAGCTCCGAGAGTGCCTTTGCCGAGGGGCTGCCTGCAGGCACGAGCAAGCTGGTCCTGTGTTTTCCTGGCAATGACAAAATGCACAGGAGATGCATAAGGTACAGGACGTCTCTGTAAGGGTGCCTCTTACCATCAGGACACCTTTGAATGGGAGAGCGATTGGGAAGGGTGGTGTAACACTGCGATCCTGTTGGACTGCCAGTTTCCTATCTTGCTGTCTGCTGCAAAAGAAACTAATCTCTCCCTTTGTAGGTGAATAACGGATAACCCTGATATTACGGGTAGACAAATACTCTTGCAAGAATTGGGGGGGGAAAAAAAGCCACAGCAAAGTATTAAAAATAATTAATTAAATTATTTGATGAGATGAAGTAGGGTGTGATGGTGAGTAATAGCCACTAGAAAAAATAGACCTGCTTCATCTAGCCAAGCAAAAGAAAGACGTGCTTGAGCATGATGGTAAAAAGTTCAGAATGACAGACCCCTTTTTCAGAAGGTGCCCGAAGAAGGGTTTCTGCTCGTTATACCAGTTTTTAGTTTCACGGAGTTGATACAGAAGGAACCCAAAAAGCCTCTGCTCTTCTAATTCCATAATATGCTGTTTGTGAGGTTTGGGTTTGCTATTTATGTTTCCAAACAAATTACAGAGTGATTTCCCAAGATAGCTAATATCCAGTTCATTAAAATTTAATGCTCTGTCACAGGGTACCATGAAGCATGAAACAAGAATGGTGCATCTGTCCATAGCAACACCTTACCCTTCCAAATCACTCCATGTGCTGGGACAAAAATCCCCCCTACCAGTTGTGTCCATGCCTACTGTTTCCAGTGTCACATAGTTCACATTGCCACGTTGTACAGAGCTGCAGAAACCAGCACCTGGAATGGCTGAAAACCCTTTTGAAACCCCCATGCCTCGAATTCAGGGTGAACATGGGTGGGCCTGAACCTGCAGCAGAAATGTAGATCCATCCACGTGCATTTACACTGCAATGTCCCAACAGCCAGAGACCGGCCCTGGATAAACAGCAGCAGAATGAGCTGGGAAATTATTTAGTTACTGAGATCCTGTTGCAGGGACCAAAGTCAGCTTCCCACATGAAAATCAGAAAAATTGGGAAAACATTCAGTAGCTGGAGCTTAAGGCATACTCCTGCACTGTTTGTAAGGAGCGCTCGGTGAAGTGGCTCTGGTTTTTCAGGGGACGTGGGAGAGGGGAGTGTGCCCTGATTTTCCAACACCCAGCACCAAAACCACCCTAGCAATGCTGCCCTGGCCACACATCAGATCATCCTCCCAGTTGTCCTGGGGGACTGCAGATGTGTTCACCATTCTTTTAGCACGAGCACAATTGCGAGGCCAACTGCTGCAGGGCAGGAATGGAGCTGGGCAGCATTTTTCAGGAAGCATTTTTCTGGCTTATTTGGTTGCAGAAAAACTCCTGCTTGACTTTGTGGATAAATACCAGATTAATTGAAAAATCAATTTTCTTAGTGTAAATCATAGAATCATAGAATCATAGAATAGTTTGGGTTGGAAGGGACCTCTAAAGGTCATCTAGTCCAACACCCCTGCCGTGGGCAGGGACATCTTCAACTAGATCAGGTTGCTCAGAGCCCTGTCCAACCTGACCTGGAATGTTTCCAGGGATGGGGCATCCACCCCCTCTCTGGGCAACCTGGGCCAGTGTTTCACCACCCTCAGCATAAAAAATTTCTTCCTTAGATCCAGTCTAAATCTACCCCCCTTTAGTTTAAAGCCATTCCCCCTTGTCCTGT
>NW_008794444.1:6490875-6512453 GCF_000699145.1 Aptenodytes forsteri
TGCCACCATCTTTTTTAGAAGCCCCCTTTAAGTACTGATAGACTGCAATGAGGTCTCCCCGAAGCCTTATCAAACATATGTAAATTATATCATACATATGCTTAAGATATATTTTTAATTAAATATATTATTATAAACTAAAAATATGTTTCTCTATATATTTAAACATAAGTGCCTTTGTAGATCTTTTTCTGGACTTATGATAAATGAAGCCATGACCTATATTACAAATGAAAATCTTCAATAGAAATTTTTTGTTCAAATAGATTCTAAATGACCTATAGGGAAATAAAGGGGGGGAGGGTTAGGTTGGGTCTTGGGGTTTTTTACATATGAGAATACTCTGGATAAACTTCCTATGGTTTTCAGTGGTACCATTGAAACCTTCCCCTACCTGGAATCTGTTTCAAAGCTGCCGTGAAACAGATGTGTGGTGCTTCTGAAGGCCGAGCAACATGGAGTGGTGATGGAGTAGGGCAGGAGACAGGACGTGCCGCTGTGCTAGAGAAGGGCAGGCAGCATCCTTAACCTCTGCCGAAGCAGAGGTGCCTCTGGCTGCAGTGGGAGCTTGTGCCGGTGAGGACTGAGAGCCCGGCTGCGGGGCAGGCGGGCCCTGCCATCGCCACCCATGCGGAGGCAGCCGCCTCGCTGGAGCACTCCCAGGGAAGAGGCATCAGGTCCCGCAGACTTCTCCTGCCTGGAGGGTTTGCGGTGCTCTCCTTCGGCAGCTCCAGCCAGCAGCCAGGATGGGCACCACACACAGAGGCATGTGCATGCATGCACACACACACACACGTGTGCACACACACATGCATGCGCACACACATGTGCACTGGCACACACGTGCACAGAGACACAGCTCAAGCCAGACAGGCACCCCCAGCCCTGCACTGACCCCACCTGCCCTCACGTCCCCTCCTGCCCTTCCCCTCCTTAATTCCTGCAGACCCCCCGGCCCCTCTTCAGCCCTACTGTGAGCATCCCATCACAGCACAGCAAGTTTACACTGCCACCTCCAGCACCCCATAATGAGTTTGTGTTTTCCCATGAGCCCCAGGACCACCTTGTTCCCCTCCGTGTGGGGTACCAAGGTGGGGCCCACCCACCCCAGGGTCGCCCTGGGTGTCCCCCCACAGCCCATCTGCTGGTGACCCCCAGCTCTGGCCACCACTATCTCCTGCTCGAGGGTTTGTGTATCTGGCTGTGGTTTATTACCTCTTTTGCCTCCTCTGTTTTTAGCTGGATAGCTGTTAACCAGATGTCCTCACAAATCAGAGGTGATCATCACAAATACTTGTTCAGCTATGTACAGACCCTTACAGCACACGTAGCCTTGCAAAGAGCTTCCAGCCCCTGGCCCCAGCCCCCAGTACCGGTGGGCCCTGGCAGGCAGCCCCGGCTGCCTAGGGGCAGATCCCATGGCCAGAAGCAGCCGCTCTCCCCGCAGGACCCAGGACACCCCTTGCCAGGGAGCCCCTCTGCATGGGAGCATGGAGACATGCCCTGCCACGGGTAGCATCCCTACCCAGCAGCAGCACTGCTCTCACCACTTTCAGTGTAACAGCCTTAGCACAACGTGTTTCCTGGGGAATAAATACCTCATTTGGAGGAGCTAATGGTCCCCAGCTCATGCTAAGGGCTATTAACATCAGCTGCTCATTAATATCAGGCATTGCCATGGACTGATGTTATTCTTGGTTTAATGCAGAGAAGGTGGATATAATCCTGGACATATGGATTCTTTCCCATGTGATGTTGATTTAAGACTATGTACACAGCATCTCAGGAAGCTGATCCATCTACTCAGTGCTTCAGGAGACGCCTGAGCGGAGCGACAGGGCTGGCAGCTGCCTCTGCAGTCATGATAAGAGCACCCACTCGCCTCCAGGAACGAGGGTGGGATGCTCCAGGCCCTCTCCAAGGCAGTCTCTGCCCTAACGCCCTCCCTGACAGCAGAGCCTGGGTGGGAAGTATGGGGAGGAGGTCCCCCTTGCAGCTGGGAAAGGTGAATTGAAACTAACAGCTGGGAGGAGAAGGAAAAGTTGTGATCAGAAGTAGCAAGGATGAAAAACTATAGACCATCCTTTTAGAAGCAATGGGTAAAATCTGGATTTTCTTGGGCTTTAGCAAACGTGGTTTTTTTTCTGGTAGAGTGGGCAGCAGCTGTAAGTGCTAAGACGGGAAACACCAGCCTCCAGAACTGGACATGGGATTTCCTATCTGCGAAGTGTGATGAGAGGAGAGAGCCAGGCTGTGCTGGGCAGCAGGGCTGTGCCTTCCCAAGGAGCACTGCCTGTGCCCATCCCCACCCCTCAGTACCTGCGATGCAGAGGCCGTGCTTTGCAGACTCATCTGGCAGTGAAGGAGTGCGGTGCTTCCCCGGGCTGCTCTCCCTTCCTCCCCACAGCCTTGTAGACACCAATTACCCTCTCCTGGCAGAAAGCCATACCCTGCAGACTGTAAGACTCAGTGGTACACACTGCACACATCATTAAGCACAGCAGATGTGACCAACCTTTTCCTTTCTGGGTGAAAGACAGCGGGAGCAGGCACGATGAACTCAGACCTTAGAACAGCTTCATTAGGCAGTGATGGGGCGACACTATTTTTCCAGTGAGGTGTGGACAAGAACGGATTGTGCTTGTGCGGACTGCTCCTGAAGTTTGTCACAGTGCCCTATTGCCTTACAAGAGGTGGGAGAAATACTTTGCAGCACAGGAAACCATACCAGGTACAGACTGGGAACAGCACTTCAGGGGTAAAGCGTGTGCTGTCCCTCTCTCCTTCAAAGCCGTGAAACAAGGTAATTTCTGGAATCGCTGCTGTCTTCTATTTTAGTGCACTGCTATCTAGGTCACTCACACACAGTTACATCCCCACTGCTGTTGTTCGGCCAACTCAGTGACAAGATTGCATAGAGCACCAGCGTCACAAGAGAAACAGAGACTTCGGGATTAATTTTACATACAGGAGCACAGTTTGCCTCTCTCTGATGACGTCTCCTCTCATGCATGGTGGTGCTTTCTCGTGCATTTGCTGCCATGAGACAGGGATGGTGTCCTTTCCTCGGCTCCACGGGAGAGGGGAAACGTATTTGCCCATCTAGCTCCAAAACAGAGGGATCTCTCAAGAACTTACAGCTGGTTTTCTGCGTACAGGAGGGCAGAGCATAAACTCAAAACTGGGCACGTGCTTTACCGTTAACAATATATGTTCTGTAAAATTAGTGTTATATCAGTCCAGTTGTTTACTTGGGTCAGGCTATGAGGCATGAAGGGATGCTTCTATGACCAAGACAGCAACTTTTTTTGTTTTTCAGGAAAAACACGCCTGTGCGTGTAAGACTTGGAGCCCAGCTCCAGAGCTAGAAGCGAGCCCTTCGGCAGAGCACCCCGGGCATGCTCCTGTAATCAGCTTTCTGCAGCCCTCGCTGTCTGCCAGGTGACCAGCTCCCACGCTTAGCGCTTTTCCTGGCAGAGCTCCATCCCTAAGCTAATCACAAATGTCTCATCCCCAAGTGGGATGTTTTTGTTTGTCCATCCCCAAACTGCAGTTTGAGCCCAGGCTGAACACAAAGCGAGCTGCTAATATGTCTGAAGCGAGTTCCCAGGCTCCACTGGGTTTTGTGTGGTTTTTTTTCCTTTTCAGCAGTATTCATCCAACTCTGTCTGCCCAAAGTCTTGATATCAATTGCAGATCAGAGGCATCATTTTTCCTCTCTGTCAGTGGGGATTTTGCCTGGATATATAGGTCAGGACTGGTCCTTTTCATTCCATTGTCTGTCATATCTTTCAGTCTTCACAGAACCTAATATTTCTCCTGACTTTTTTGAAATATTCCATTTGCACCTCTTTTTTCCTCAACCTGGCTGTACTCTCCTGGCATTGTGGCTTCTCTCCATTCTCTGTCTGACGTTAGAGACAATGCACTGGACAATGTTTTATATGTGATCCAGAATTTCCTTAAGCCTTTGAGCCTTTTGCTCAGATATCCTTCTGGATTTGTCAGACGTACTTCCATTACACAACTCAAATGTTCAATAATAATAGTCTGGATCTTTTCAAATATCAAAACTTACTCCCACTGGAAATCAATCATCAGACAGACAAGAGACAAGTAGGATAGTTGAGAATTGCCTGCCAACTTTCTTTCACTATAAAAGCTCATGAAAGCAGGCAAAATATAAATGACTTGTCAAAGACAGCTTAAAGAGAGAAACTGAGAATATAATTATGGCCGCACAGAAACAAAGTATTTGCACAGATATGCTGCAGTGAGGGCATGTATAGAGAAAGATGTGTCAGAAGTGCAGGGTATGTGTCCAAAGCCAGCAGGCTGTAAGTCATGCTCTGAGCAGATGTTCCAGGAGGACACAGCAAGCACAAATTACGGGATGACAAACCTGGCAGCATTGTGCTAAGGACATTGTGGGCTTCAGGTTGGAGAGCAGTATTGCTTGCCTGACCCCCAACCTCATAGGTCATATGCAGTTCTGGTCCAGTTCTGGTCCCCACAATTCAAGAAAGAAGTGGACAGGCTGGAGAGGATCCAAAAGAGGGCCATGAAGGTGACCAAAGGGCTGGAGAACCTGCCCTGTGAGGAAAGACTGAAGGAGTTGGGTCTTTTCTCCCTGGAGAAGAGAAGGCTCAGGGGGGACCTCATCAGAGTATTCCAGCACTTAAAGGGTGGCTACAAAGGACGGAGGCTCTCTCTTCACAAGGAGCTACATGGAGAAGACAAGGGACAACGGGTACAAGTTGCACTGCACTTAAAGGCAAAGGACGGAGGCTCTCTCTTCACAAGGAGCTACATGGAGAAGACAAGGGAC
Source organism: Aptenodytes forsteri (assembly GCF_000699145.1). Classification (NCBI taxonomy): domain Eukaryota; kingdom Metazoa; phylum Chordata; class Aves; order Sphenisciformes; family Spheniscidae; genus Aptenodytes; species Aptenodytes forsteri. The sequence continues at coordinate 6,495,704 of NW_008794444.1, forward strand.
AACGGGTACAAGTTGCACTGGGAGAGGTTTCATCTCAATATAAGTAAGAAATTTTTTACAGTGAGAACAATCATTCACTGAAACAACCTCCCCAGGGACATGGTGGAGTCCCCATCACGAGGTTTTCAAGATGTGGCTGGAGAGGATGCTAGATTATCTCATCTAGGCTCCCTTTCCCATGAAAGACTGGACAAGATGATCTTTCGAGGTCCCTTCCAACCTGGGCTGCTCTATGATTCTACGATTCTATGATCTGTAGAAAATAAGGATGTAAAAATTTTATGGGATTTTTTAGTTGTTACTGTACAAGAACTCTGTATTTGAAGATCAAATATGGTGGCTACGAAAACAAATGAAGGTGCCTCATAGCATGCTTTTCTTAGTAATTTTTTTTTTAATAACAATGCAAATAAACATTGGCAAATACAATCATTTATGACAAGAAATGAAGAACATCTGAGACATGACAAATATGATTCTATGAAAATGAGATTCTATGATTCTGTGAAATATGAGCATAAACCCCATTATTTTTAGTGTGCATTCACCATGGCAGTACCACAGCATTGCAGAGGCTGGAGTTTGGCCCCATTTGCTGTCATGAGCCCTTCAGGACACAACAGTAGACGCAATTCTGAAATGCTGACGGAAACAGTCCGTACGCCTGTGCGGTCCTGCCCTGCCTGTGCCCCTCGCACGTGCTGGCAGAGCCGTGCTCAGATGACGAGCCAACACTCCTCCTGGCTTCTGATCCTGGGCGGTGTTGGAAGGATGGAGACCATGAGGGCTGCTGCAGACCCGCGGGACTGTAGCGGACCAGAGCAGGAGCCCTCCTTGATGGTGGCCCCCACCTCACGGCCACGTCTCCCTGAGCACTTGTGAACCCTTCTCTCACCCCATCGCCTTGTCCAACATTTTCTGCGCTCCACAGTAATATTCTGTGCTGAGGTCAAAGCTTCTTCTTTGTTCCTTCTCTATCCCAATGTCATGTCCACCATACGAATGCTCAGTGTGTGTCTATCATTAAACATCTTCTTATTTATGCATGAATAATTGAAACCTTGCATTATTAATATTTTAATTAACCTTTACACAAGGTTTGGTTTTTTTAATTCCTGATTTCATCTCCCTATCTTGAGCCATCTTTATAAGGTGTTTAACTACTGACTTTCTCTCCTGTTACTTGTATGAATTCTTTAACTCTGCAGCATGTGCAGAGATCCTCTTCAGAAAAAGTTGCTGCTGAAAACCATGGAGATGACTATTCATAAAAATACTTCACCATTTGTGATTTCTGCCATTGCTAAGTTCTCTCTTGGAAAGGTTAATGTGTTTTGTCCTGTATTGCTGCAGCTTCTCCTATCTCTTCTGATAGCCTCCTCTTGCATGAGGAATCCAGATCACTTTCTCTGATTTGTAATTGGCAACACAGAAATAACCACATGCTTTCCATTGGGAAAGACAGACTGGGAGCTAGTGGATGCCCATGACTGTAGGGGGCTGAATTATTTAGTATTTTGTTTAATGGTTCTACCACAAATGTAGAAATGGGCTAATGAATCTGCTGTGAAGCAGTGTGTCTCTTTCCTGTTCATAAGCACAGTGTTGGTCTTCCAGCACAGACCTCCCAAACAGTGATAACCCACGGAAGATAAAGCTGAAGGACTTTGTCAATACAGACAGACTTGGAATCTAAAAAAAAAAACAACAACAAAACAAAACCCAAACCCAACCCCCCCCCCAAAAAAAAAAAAACCACAATGCCATTAGAAAGGTATAAAAGAGCTTCAGATATGCATCCCTTTCCCCGAGCAGCTGTTCAGTACTCCCACTTTCATCACCATAATCATGAAACCTCTGACTTTGTGCTTAAAAAGTCACCTAATTATACCAGCTTTAGAGAAATGGTCCATGTGTTTCTAATGGGAGTCCTACCATCCTTCACAGTGATGAGACTTTGGCTCAGGTGGGAACAAGGCAACTCCTGCAGGTGATGCAGGTGAAAGTCATGAATACTGGTAAGATGGAAAGGTATAAACACCTGTTTCAAAGTAAGCCCAACTTCTCTGCTCATTGACCTAATGATATCATTCCCATGCAGCCTAGGGGAAGTCTGTCAGGCAGTCACTAGCACTGGTGTGCTCAGCAGCTCCATTGCCCACTGAGCCTTCACTGGCATCTCATACCTGCAAAGGCAAGACAAGCTCACCTGCTCTTCCTCCTCCTCAGATCTCTTCCACAGCTATTTCTTTGTGGGCTGTAATGCAACTAGCAGGAACTGGACTTATCTTCTCCTTATGTACCAAAATCTTGTCTGTTTGAGACCACAAAACTCAGCGATGTTTGGAATGATCTGAGAAAATTAACACAAAAGAAAACAAGTGCAGTCAGGGGGAGCTTTCCTCCTTGCTCAACTCGTCTCCTGCTGCAATTGCTCAGGCTACTATGAAGTCCTCAAATAGTGACCAACAAACATGGGCCCATAAGTTGTTTTTTTTTTAATCAGGAGTCCAAAAACTTCATTTCAATTTTTTGAAGCGAATGCTCATTGCTACCTGGAAGAGAATGAGCATGTTTCCTGCAGCTGGCAGGGACCCCCAGCACACAGCTTCTCCATTGAGCTCAAGTGGGATAACTCATGCACTCTCTGTTATCCTATTTTGTCTGCTGTGAAGGACCTGCCCTGAACTGTGCATGGCTTTTATTTATTTCAAACACCTTAAAGACTGTAGAAAGTATCAAACAAATATTAGATGGCTCTGACCTGTACCAAAGTGATTTTCTTGTGTACAAATTGTTTTATTGCTAAGTGACAGTGGTATGCTTGCTCCTGGACTCATAGCTTAAGTCAGAAGAGTACTGCTTAACTGGGGAAAAATAACAGGACAGGAATTAAATAATTGGGATGAGGAAGGTATTCCATTAACAGATCACACATGCCAAGTAATTCAGCTTCAAAATTTGTCATTGTCACTTTTCCAACATAAATTTAGAAAGAATGGTGCTTCATTAAATCTGTAAGGCGCTTCCAGAGTGAGCAGTGACTGACCACTCACAGTAAGTTAATTAAAACTGTTTCACACTAGAAAGAACAAATGTTGGTGGAGATTAATTGATTTCCTGTTACTATGTACTCAGGACTGAGTGATGTACTAGAGACACTTTATCTACATCCACTTCATCTAAGTCAAGTGCAACCTTTAGTGTGCAATTAATTTCACTTTTTCATTAGTAACTACTATTAGAGTAAAGTTAAATACCATAACTGTCCAAGCTATAGTTCCAGTTTTTCCTCAGTTTACCATGCAGTCTCCAGGTAATAGTTTATTTTATACCAAGCTATACACTTTAAAAAAAAAAGAATGGTGGTAAATCCTGATGATTTATTCACATTTCTCTGTCCCTTCATCTTTGCCAATTATGTTTAATAATGCTCATCGTCTGAGCACTGCTTCTTATTGTTTGCATCTCCTGGATGATTTCTGAGGTCAGGAGACGGGGAAGGATGGAGTGCAATTTTGCATGTCTTTCATTGTGCAAATGGGATTAGAAATGTCCGGGAAACTCCTTTTCTTCTCTCTTGCCTTTAAGCCAGCTTGGCAAATATGGAGTGGTTCAGCCAACTGATGCAAAAGAGGTTTTAGGCATTAGACAGGAACATCTCTAATAAATACCATTGACTTGGCCTGAGTCTTCATTATCTTCCCTTCTGTCAGAAGGACTTACGCAGCGATGTAGGACCAGTTCCCCGCTATGTCTAGCACTCGCCCTGCAGTGACAACACTGAGCAGCATCTGACATCTGCATTGCTAATAGATCACAGTCACATTTCTTACCCTCAAACTGAGGTACAAAATGAATAACCTTGATGGTGCATGAACACTAGATAGTCTCTGTTCTGTGTAGGAAACTTCCCCACTCCACTTCCACAAAATCCTGTAACTCAGCAGCAGGTGCAAAGATTTAATCAACAACACTTTATAAAAAAGTGGTTTTTTTTTTAAACCATTCCTACACCTCCTGGCAATATCTGGTTTAAATTTTTTATGAAATAATTCATTAATTACAAACATACAAGTTCAGGTGCAATGAAATTACATGTAAATTCAAATGAAATATAGCAGTGAGTTTTTTTCTAAAAATAGGGAAAAAGTGAAAAAGATGAAACGTTTCCTTAGGGAGCTGAAGAAGTTCCAACATTTGCTTAAAGACAAGGTTTTGAGACTGAGTTTTATAGACAGAAAAAGTGCCCATTCTGAATGAATGAAAACTCTGAGGCTAAAGGAAAGTCTGGGCCTGCACGCTGAAAAAGAAGAAAAGCATTATCACACAGCTCTAGCCCTGGTGTGGTAATTACCCTCTGGGCTCTGGCTGGAGGCTGTTTGCTCAAGTTTCTGCCCGAACCCCATGCTGGCTAAGGGGATGGAGTACTGCTCCCAACATGCCTGTGTGCAGCGATACGGGGTTGGTACTGACTCATTTCTGAGGAGGCAGGCTCCAGCACTTTCACGATATTAAGTGCACATTTATCTCCTATTAGTGCTGAGAGTGGCTGTGCTGAAAGGCTGAGACCTAATAGAGCCATTCTCGGTGGTTTGTGAGCAGCTCTGGGTCTAGAGAGGGCTCCTCCAAGTCTGGGCTCTGCAAGCAGCCGCGCGCTTGACTGGTGACTCTCTGAAATGTTAGTTCCGCCAGGACAGGCGATGGCACCCTTCAATCTCCTTTCTGCAGAGCAAAGCTCTTGCATCACCTGCCCTTTTGCCATTTGCTTGGGTTCGTATCGCTCTTCCACCTTACTGTCATTTTCAGGCAATGAAGTGTTTTGCCATCTGTAAACTGGATGGTACTGAAGTCAGATCTTGTATGAATTAGAAGAGGGGACAGCTTAGCCTACTCCAAACTGCTCATGCCTTCAGCAAAATCTCAGCTGCATTTGGGGTGTGTGTGACACCTGAAGTGCCTCTCTGTTCTCTTTGCAGCTGGACCCCAAGTGTGCTGCTCACAGTTTGCATCATTTTTGTCTGCTTTAGCCTGTGTTCCCTTTCTGTGCCTGCACTTTGCACTCTTGGTCTAACCTCCTGATGGAAGATGGTCTTGGGGGCTGTTCTGCTCACGTCATGGGAAGAGGGGAGTGAAATTCCTCTCTTTGAGCTCAGGCAAGAGGACAAAGGCTTGAGCAGCACAAATCCTGGATCCCGCACAGCCCTCTGCCTCTCTATGAGAGGGTTTAGACAGAGCAGGCTGATGCAGACTCGAGTGTCCATTTCACAGGACTCTGTCCCAGAATCCTTTCCCCTCTGATTTCTTATCCCAAGAATTTTACACTGCACCGCTGGGATAAATTTGCCATTTGAAAAGTCATTAGGGACCATTCAGTCACTGGTGCTGTTTTCAGTTCTGGATTCAACCATTTGAATGGGGAAAATTCTGGTAACACCCTGAGTACATTGCCCCTTGTAAAAGTTTTCTGTAACCTCTGATATCTAAAGGCCAGTTTGGAGAGGAGACAGGACTGTTTGCATCACTCCTAAAAGCTCTAATTTTGTTTTGTTTTTTAGTGTGCAGAATTGTAAATATTATAATTGTATTAAATTCCTTCTGTAATTAACAAACAGCTGTGTAATTACAGCAGTGTGTTCACACCTCTGTAATGGTTGGTTTAGCATTTTAATTATACACTCTGCTTCCAAGTGTTGGACTCTTCTCTGGGAGTGCAGTCCTGGGTGCCAAACAGTTTGCATGCCCTTAGTCTGGAAATTCTAATGGTTGTAAGCATTTTAATTATACACTCTGCTTCCAAGTGTTGGACTCTTCTCTGGGAGTGCAGTCCTGGGTGCCAAACAGTTTGCATGCCCTTAGTCTGGAAATTCATTTTACCTAGGAACATTGTGAGAGCTTGGGGGTGTGCCCAAAGCTGTGATATGTCTTTCTGTCCTTTGATTACCTCGTCTGTACCTCCTGAGTAAAAGTCCTCCACAAAGTCGAGCAATCTCTGCAGGTCCCAAAGGCAACTACCGGCCTTTGAGTTCTCTAAAGGAGGTCTTGTGTTGTAAGTTCCCTGCTCTGCCTTGGTGAGTCACGTTATTAGGTTTTATTACCACTGAAGGTAAGAGCACCCCAGGTGTTAGGCTCACCAATATTCACGTCTGGTATGAGATGATCTGTATGATTTTTTTCATCGTCAAAAGATACGTGTTTGCCTTGCCCAGCTACACCATCTGGGTTGGACTCGAGCTTTGTTCTGGAGGCTGGTGGAATGGAGATCCCCAGAGCAATTCTCTGAGCTCTCCTGGAGCTCTCTACCTGCACTTTAAAACACATACCTCCCAACTCAGCTTCCTTGTTTCTCACCAAGTATAACAGGGATTATACAAGGGAGTTCCTTCTCTTGCTTTGCTCCTGCTGCCCTTTCAGTGATGAACATTATGCATAACTTGCCTGTGAGGGTCTGCTACATCTTCAGTACTGTTGTAGGAGATTCCCGGGACATGCATCCTCCCATGCCAAGAGCCTAACGCAGTCTTATCTTTCTGTTGGGATTTTTTTTTAAACACTACACACTATCTTCAGACATGGTATTAGCCTAATGAGTGGGTGTGACAAGAGAAAGATTTATCCAGGCCATCTTCCTACGATAGCACGTCTTTCACCAGTATTAACTTTCCTAGCACAAAGCACATGGAGCTGGAAGGGGCCTCCTGCGTCACGGAGGCCAGTACCCAGAATGCCTGTTGCTCCACAGAGGTGCACACAGAGAGGAACAAAAACACGGGAGCTAAAGCACTATAATAACTAAAAAAAAAAAACAACACATTTCAAAATGAAATGACATAAGAACTATGCCATATGGCTTAGCAAGGGAATCATTCACAACAGCTGGTTTAAGAGTGAAAATTTTAGTGACTCTGTCCACAAACAGTGGCAATCCAGAGCTTCAGAAATAATTTGCGTATCTGGCAAAAAATTTTGATTATCAACTCTCTGTCCTACTGAACATGTCAGATGTACACTCGGGAAATTCTTTGTTCTCTGAGTTTGATGTGACTCACCAAACTTTAATGGGCTGCAGCTTTGAAAGAAGTTGTTTGCTGCCGGTTCCAGCTATAGTCATGGCCACACAAAGGTCCTGCTGGGCTTGCTCTGGTACTTCATCCAAAAAGCAGGAAGCCCTGATCTCCTCAGGTCCTGCCTAATGCACCTGGAAAAGTTTAACAGTGACATCTTTTTGCCCAGTGCCAAGGGCTCTTGTAGATGTGAGGAGCAGACAGGGATGTTGAAAGTGCGAGGGACGAGGGAACTGGTCCCTCTTGTCCTCATAATGTGTTGGCATATTCACTTGTAACATTGAACGCCCCCAAGACTCAGTGGATGCTTAAATAAGCAAATGACTGGAGGCCCCTGCTAATTCTTTTTCTTCTTCTAAAGCAGAATTATTTTTTCTGTGGCCCAGGAAACTAACACGAGCCTGGTTTTTCCCTTGTAACTGCTGGTTTCGTCAGACTCATTTTAGTATAACACATGTCCAACTGAAATCAGAAACATAAGCATCAGCAACGTCCAAACAGTGAATAATAGGTGTAAATTATTTTTTAAATATAAATAACAAAACTTAATCTATTCATTTGGTTTTTAGTTCCACAATCAGTACAAGGGAAGGTGGCTGGCAGCTGAGTGAGCTCAGATTCACCTGAGAACAGTTTATTAGATATTTTACTGGGAGGAGTTTCAGTGTGTGTGGCTAATGTGAGTTAACACCAAATATATTTAGGCCCTGTTCAGTGTAGGTGTGAGAGCTGTAAGAGACTGAAGTGTGCATGTAAACCAGAAGGGAGACCTCAGGGCAGATGGAAGCAGCTCACTGCAGCAGCCAACTGCAGGATGAACGTTCCCTTTGGTACCTGGATCTAGAAATGTGCAGATATCTGTACAGAGCACGGGGACTGGGTGAGATGACAGTCAGAAAGAGACGTAAATACCTGATGCCATAACCAGCGCTGAGCTTTATTATTATTAGTTAACGAATATACTAGAGGGATGGGCCAGTGGGGAGTGAATAGCCATGTTCCTACATGTTGTTGGACTGAATACCCAAAACATGGGTGTTTTTACGAGAGGGCTCTTCCTCATGTTCTCTTTCTGGGGAATTGAACTAACTGGGAATAGGTGGGTGCTAGGTCCACGAGAGTTTGGTAACTGTCTAGTATAAAATGGATGAAAGGCAGTCTGTATAGCATGCTAAATACGTTTCCAGATGAAAGCAGGATGAATAATGGCTGGAAAGGCAAATGAGATCAGGGATGGGAGTATTTTTAAAAGGAGGGGGGTTAAAGCATGCTATTTTAATGCAAAAAACAGACAAGTGTGAGGAGCAAAGGGGCATGGCAGAGGAGCAGCAAAAGCAAAGCGGAGGATCAGAGAGGGTATATACAAGTGTGACTGGGCAAGTGGAGGGGAGGAGGAGAGAAGATGAGAAATTTCTTCATCTGTGTCACAGTGGAAAAGGAGAGAGCTGCAGAAGAAGGGAAGCAGACCAGATGTTGGGGAAAGGCCCCTTTCATCTTTACAGTCCCTTCCCAGGGTAGGGCAAAACACAGGGATCTGTGGAGGGTTGAGGCTGGTGAGGAGGGGTGCCGAGTTTCAGCTGGAAGGGAAGAGATGCTGGGGCTGGAGCATGGGGTGGAGGAGCCCAGCTTGGCATGGGGGCTGCAGCTCACCATCGGGCATTACCCCCCTGGGGGGTGTCGGAAGGAGAGGACGGGGGAGATGGAGGCTCTGAAGCTAGCGGGTGGCTGCCCTGCACGGGCAGGGACGAACTCCTGCTGAGGAGAGGTGGCTTTGGCATGATGGGATGCAGCTCCTCATACCGAGGACAGCTTGCACAGAGGCAGTGGGGAGGTTTGCCAAGGAAACATGTCCCTTCTCTTCTCAAGAGAGATGCAGCACAGATTTTCTGTGTTCTTCTCAGTGCAAGATATAATAAGGCAACTTGCCAAGGGGAATATCTTTTCTTGGACAGATGTTACCACCAACTAAAGTACTCTCAATTTTGTGAATGGACATTTCACATCCTCGAACATGTCAGAAGGTGATCCAGAAAGAGAAGCTGAGCTCAGCCTCCCAGACCCTGAAGCCCCCCGGGGCATCACCTCACTTCGTTGGGAGGATCATCTCACCGCTCCCACTGTTCTTCCATTGTCCTCACTTTGTTTTCTGATCAATAATAAAGAAATACTATTTTGAAAGAAATCTTTAACCTTTTATAACAATTCACTTGAATCTCCTGGCCAAAGTCAAGTGTGCTGGAGTCTTGCAGCCAGAAAGTGAAGCCAGTTAAGACCTGATTTGGGAGTTCCCTGCCCACACTTTAGACTTGCCCAAAAGCTGCGCTGGGGAGCAGAGACCCACCAAGCCCTCCTCACCCATGGAGACCCCCAGCTCTGGGTGGTGCAGCTGCTCTACAGCAGCTACCCAAACCTGCCCTTGGCCAGCCCTTGCTGTATCTTCCAGCTGCAGGCTCTGCTTTCCCTTCTCTTCACAGCGCACTACTGAGAGTACTGCTGTCATCTCTGCAGTATCTTCTCCACAGGTCAGGTCCTCAGTCATGTCTTCCCAGGCACCCACTTAATTTCCCATTAGAACTCTCTGGCTTGAAATTAATTGGAAGTTTAGGGTCAAATATTATTCGGCTGGCTTTAAAACTGCATTCTTTGTTTTCTTGTGAATAACCTGTCATCTTTCTTACACTTTTATTACTTTTTGCGAAAGAGATATATTGATCCCTTATACTGTGCTGCTGAACGCTGCCTTTTCTCAGGGCGATCCCTGTCATCCCCCTTCAATGGCGTATGATTAATATGTGCATCATGTCCACTGGGCTATTGATTCCAGCAAATGAGAAAATACATACTGTCATTATGTTCAGATACATTTCCAGGAGGCGGGGAGAAGGTGGCCACCAAAATTAACTGGCTTTTGCTTAGATGCAGAATCCAGCTTTGTGCTTTTCCCTATGAGGAGGGCCAGTAGCAGGTCGCACACTCTTACTGGCAATGGGAGCTTGCACGCATCCCCCTTCAAACTCCTGGGGCATCAGCTTGGCCCTGTCCCGTCCCTGCAGTGCTGCTGCGGGCAAAGCTGGTCGGGGTTTCACTGCGATGGATGAGTTAGAGCCGGGGGCCCTGGGAGCTCCCCTCTGGCACCAGTGCAGAACAGGACCTGGCTTCATGCCTGGGGACAGGGAGCCAAGCAGGAGCAGGGGGGCAGCTGGCCTCAGCCCCTAGCAGGAATAAAGGGGAACTGGAGCCAAGTCAGAGCTTCCCATCAGTGTTGTCTAGTTGATTCCTGCTGCCCTAAAAGCAAGAACAAAATGAACGTGTAGGGGAGACTGTAACGCCCTGCAACCCTACTCTGACTCCCAGTTGCTGCACGTGAAGTTGTGGGGAGCGGGATGTCTCCGCAGGCATAGCAGGGCTCCCAGGGTAGCGTGATGGCTGCGCTTATGGTAGAGAGAAGGGTTTGGATCAAAGTGTTCATCTGCCTGAATTCTTTTGATCTCATCTGTTGCCTGTAGCCTTGCCAAATAAGACAACAATATGATTAGCCTACAAAGACAGCTTCATCCCACTGTCAAAAGCTTCTGATTAGTGAGATCAGAGATGAAGCCTGAGATTTATGTTTCAGTAAGTCTTCCCACAACGAGGTGAGAACACCAGTATGACCCCAAACACGTGCTCTAACACTGTGAGGCGGCAAGAACTGCAATTCAGCTGAGATCTGAGAGTCCCATAATTTGCCAGATTAGACATATTGTAACTCCAGACTCATTTGCAGAATTAATTATGCCACATTTGCAAATCACTGTAAAACCATTTTCATCTGCAGAAAAATTATTGTGATATTTTCTGATGCTCTCAGCTCTGGTGAAAGCAAATTTTCACATCCTCTCTCTAAACATACTTTGCCAGAAAAATATTTTCCAAAGTGATCTGTGCAGCTCTCCCATACTCATCTTAACTCAAACCTGTACCATGAATGCCATAAGCATCTTTGTTGTTTTGTCTTTTGGTAGATGATGAACTCAGGTCAGGGACAACATCTCCCTACGCACGTGCGAAATACTAGGAAACCTGCTGGCTTTGTGAATGGTGAGTACGGAGCTCACTCGACTGCAGACAATGCAGGCTAAGGGCAGCGCCAAGAAACATTTGTCTGAGGCAGTACTTTGCTCTGCGAAGCTGTGCACAAAGTGCTCTATGAAAGCCAATAGCGTAGACAAAAAATAATGTTTCTATTCTTCATTTGCTGGAAGTTTAGGAAAGAGTGACCCAGGACTTCAATCAGGGTTACGTCTATGTGGGAGCCGATAAAGAACTAAGGAAATAAGCAGACACGTCTTGCAACAATCTTCTCAGAACAATGCGGGGATAATGCTTAAAAAGCTTACAGGAATAATGTATCCAAAGATGCTTTTCTATCATTACTTAATCTACATTCATATAACACTGGGAGGCTTTTTAAACAACTTAGGCTGACAGAAACCTTTATATTACACCCATTTAGCTCCATATTGTTCCTTGCTCTCAAATTTCCAGTTATAAGGTCAGTTTCCTTAAATATTCCCAGCATTCTTTTCTTGCTAGATAACTTCTCTGTCTTCAATAATTTCTGTACTTACAAAATCTGGCTTGTTTGGAGTAGATTAGTGCTATTTCTATTCTTTTTCCTTGAGCCTCTATGAAAGCAATACGTACCCCGTCCTTCAACTTATTTTAGATCAGACTCCAAAGGACTTTCAGAAGCAGTTCCCAGATATGAATATTCAAGATTATTAATGCAGAATATCCCACCTCAAAAATACCCAGCAATATTAATTGAAGAGTCCTTGCTTCTATGAGCACCCTCATGTATACATGCATTAACTGGGATACCCATAGAAAGCTGACATATGCAAAGCTAATCCTATTAATTAGAGGACTGTTACCTCAAATTAATCATTGCACAGTGCCTCCCCAGGCCTGGCGTCACCTCCTCAGTTCTCCGTGCTGTCTTCTGTCTGTCTCAGGCACTGTCCCATCCCCAACAGCGGGCAAGAGCTGATGTCAAGGGGAAGAGGAGCAAGCTGAACGTATAGTAGCAATTCCTCAAAGAGCTTTCTGAGCCTCCAGCAACTTGTAGTACTGACCTCTTCAGCCAGAGATGAAATCTTTATCTTTAAAGTGGTTTCATTCTTAAGAATAAAATCACCAGAACTGGACAAATATTGGGGGGTGGGGGAAGAGGGGAAATTTACTGTTATTAGGAGAAGGTAGTCCATTAATAAACTATTGTCACACATTTTTAGGAAAATAGACATAACCTGTTAGGCCAAAAGTAGCTTCTGGCATCGGACAACAACCCAAAAATAGCCTAATATCCTGAAAGACTGTCGGCTGTTCTGGGTCTCTGCAGCCACTCTGCTCTTTGTACTGTGCAAGTCTGCAGCTGTTACGGGAGCGTTCCTGCTTCTACTTGTGCAAGGGTTAAACTGAACATTGTCCTTGTTTTGGGTGCTTCAGCTTCAATTCACCTGTGTCCTGGGTAATCAGAAAATGGGGAGAAGATAAGTTAGTGTTTCTGAAAATGATTTATATCTGGTTGGTATTATTGGTCATTTCTTGCAATATTGGTCATTTCTCTTGATCAAAAATTTTCAGTTTTTCTCTACTAGAAAGCAAACATATTGAAGACTCCTTAGTGTCTGTCTTAAGATATATTGGATGAAACTTGCACAGTACTCTCTGGGTAAACTATAAGCATGTAAATGTAATTTTGGTTTTCATACTTAGTTAGGCAAATGCTTAAGAGTTCTGGGGCTGTTTCCAAGTACAAGAGAAATATTTTTATTTATTTCAATGCACTTGATGAATTAGGGTCATGCTGAGAAAAGTGCTTGGTTCTCATGAGTTTTTAATTAAGTTTCAAACTAAACTGACTATTTACCATGCTTAGTGTGGTATTCATGCACATGGCTCCTCACATCATTCTAAAAATCAAGCCATGTACAACTGACAGAGACATAAAGATGACTGTGAAGCATTAAGCATTTGCTACTTATGCTTATTTGGTCTTTGCTTATGCTGATGGTCTTATTTCATCACCTGCTTCAGAAAGAGTAATTTAGGATTTGTACAGTGTGCAGAAACCATTCCTGCTCCAGCCTCCCTCCTCTGGCTCAGAAGAAACCGTCATTATCAGAATTTCTGCAAAGGAATTAGAATGATGAAAAATGAGCCCACTGAGTCAGTATGTTCAAGCTCTGGCTGGTACAATTCATGTAAAAATCAAAAACAACCTTCTCCAGCCAAGATCCTTTGACAAAGATGAGCACTATGCACAGACTGTGGAACAGATCTTCACGCTGAGTGATTACATTGCTCTGGCTGTGATAAAAGAAGGTATCACTGGGAAAGATAAACTCTGCCAGTCCTGGAGGCCTGCATTGACTCTGAAAAGGGTGTCCTGCCTCACTGGCAAAGGCTTACAAGCGCAGGAATGGGAATGCTATGCAGATGAGCAAATTTCTCCAATTTATCATTTTTTGTTTTGAGAAGGAAGGAAAACAACTGAAAATCTGTCTCTAAAACTTCTCAGATAAATTATTTATATCGGGGATTGTTTTCAGCCCTTAGAGACTGTAAAACGTGAAGGGCTGAGTTCATGAAACTCTCCAAGGATGGGCTGGCGGTGCTGACAGTGGGCATCATCTGGCCTGTAGCTCCACGTCAACCCCAGGAACCCGCAAGCAAATAATTGTCAGTATCTGACACCTGTGCGGTCCTGGGCACGGTCCAGCACGGCAAACGGAGGAGCCAGGGCAGCTCCCAGGCACCTGCTTCTGTACCAGCCCTCAGCAGGTGCTGTGCACCCTCCTCGGTGAGACCTCCCCAGGAAGGGTTCTAGCATCACCACTCTCGCACCCGCCATCCCCCGGGGGTCCTGGAGGCGGCCAGTGGGGGAGGCTGCTCCCCCCGTAACCTTCTCAGGGGCTGGAAGGGGGGTGAAACTGCAAACAGCTTTTTTCCTGCTCTATTCCTCAGCTTGTGTCTCGTGCTGCTGTGCATCACCCCATCCCCACAACAAGCCACTGGTCTTCAACTGGTCTGATGTCAGGAATGTCACCAGATCGGGTCAGGGGCCAAGAGCCAGCCTGACACTGGCTCACGAGGGGAAAGCGGGAAAAGCTCAAGACCTGCTGCCACCAGTGTGCTTTGCCAGCCCTGCTGCACAGTGCACTAACACTGTCACGGTGCTATTCTGCCTGCCTCTCACCCACACTTGGTTCTCAAACAGACAGGTTTTAGAAACCTGATTTCAGAAAAAAACTGGTACTGAGGAGTGTAGAGAAAGTGTCAAGATTAGCTCAATTTAGGCCATGAGCATATCTATATGTCCTTGCTTAACTCTTTAATAAAACAAAATGAAATCATATTCTTGAGTACTCTGCCAGAAATAGTCGATGAACACTGAAATTCAATGTACCACAGAAGAAGCTTCTATTATCTTTGAAGCATGTTAAAATAGCATTGGTAGACCGTGGCTAATACCACGGTTTTACACAAGATGAATGGGAAAAGGCAAACTTGAAATTTCACACAGCACTGAAAAGAAAATACATTTCTGATATCTTAAAGCAAATACTGGGTCACTTCCTGCAGCACAGTAATTCAGAAATAAAATGGGTCTCTAAAAGGAACAATGGCATCCTTTTCTCTGGAAGAAATGTTCAGTGAATCCTTTCCCATTTCCAAACGTGCAAGGGTCAAACTGGTACCTGCCCTTATTGTGCACTTTCTGTAGGAGGCTGAGATTGCTTGCATGAGCTCACAGGTGTGGGATGCTTTGAAGATTGCTTTGTACAGTATATCCTGCCAGGAAAAGCAAACCTTTCGTATTCCTCCATACATGATTTTGTACAAAAGGCTTCTCAGGGAGTCAAGCTGAACCTGCACTATGAACGGTTTGAACAATTATTATTATTTTAGAAACTTTATTACCAGAACTAAACCTGAACTGTCAATTCAGTGTTTCACACAGAAGGAACCTCAGCCATAGCCGAGCACATGTTTAAACTCAACCACAAGAATTACTGTTCATCTCCCCAGTTCCACTTGTCTCTTTTTTTTTTAAAAAACCAGTAAAATACTCTCAAGCTTGGGAGTATTTTAGCATCAGTCTTACTGACAGGAGCACTTCCTTCAATTATATTTTAGTCATCAAAGAAACTGTGAGCCTAGCGTAACTAGATAAAAGCCCTTCAAAATGAGAACCTTCCTCGATGCTCTCATTCCTGATCAGAAATACTTCTTTGTGGAAGCCTGCAGACCTTGCAGTTCATAATGTAATGATACTTAATGACATTTTTCATTGCATTTCTGTTTCACAACAGAAGCGTGTCACCAGGGGGTTTGGTTACACCACATTGCAAACCGACCAGAAAGCAGGTGGGAATGCCTCATCGTTGTTTTGCTTAGAAAGTGCTTCTGACAATGAATCGCAGACTGTTTCACTAAACAGTCTTCATAGAAAACAAGATTTGTTTAAAAAGTGTGATGTAAGAACTGCGTCCTTGGACAAGATAAACATTATTTTCAGGTCAGTGAAAATTAGGCATATTAATAGACAGTTCCTGGTTACTGCCTGCAGAATTGATTTGCTCTGTTTTTTCTCACCTGAGGCAAACTGAGAAGTAAACCACGAGGGCCAATGGAGAGTATCCTCCTTCCATGGGCCACCGGACTGCGTGGTCCCCATCATGCAGATCGGGTCAGGTCCCATCCCTGCCAACCCACCTGGCGTTTTGGTGTTCTGGGTGACTCTGGGGACTGCTGGGCACGGGGGACACACGGATTCAGCAAGGAGAGGCAGCAAAGAGGTCCTCAGCTTTTTCTATTCAGGTCTCCCTGATTACTAATCAAGATCTGCTAATTAAGAGATGCAAGGTTTGATAGAGAAATCAGTGCAAGGCACGGACACCTTCCTGGTCTGAGTCTGGGACAGTTTTCAGTGTCAGGGGATGGTAAGAAATAGATGGTGGAAGAGCTCTTACCCCTGGGGAGCCCCACTCCCCTGACCCGGACACCGAGCTGCTGGTGGGCGGAGGGGAAAATAAGAGCCCAGCACAGAAATGCCCAGGGGAGCTCCTGCAGGGCAGCAGGTACCGGGAGGGGGGTCATGGCCGCCTGCCAGCAGCGGGATGGGTCCAGGTGCCATCCCAACTCCCCCACCATAAACTGGCTCTGTCCCCTCCACTGTCCTGTGCTCAGCAGGAGTCCTTCAGGCACCAGAGCTGAACACAGACTAATTTCATTACAATTGTAAATCTTTCTTAGCTAATCTTAGATTCAGGAGTGTGACACTGAGGGCACTAATTCCTGGTAAATCTAGTATTTGCAGCTCCAGAAATAGAGTTCCTAGACAAAGACCATCCATCCCCTTTCAGCCCTGCTTCTACACACGTGAGCTATATCCAAGTCTCAGTTATGCACACAAATCTAAGTTCAAGTTGCCTTAAGTGTTCAGTTGTGAGTGTTGTCCTGGTTTCAACTGGGATAGAGTTAATTTTCTTCCTAGTAGCTGGTACAGTGCTGTGTTTTGGATTTAGGATGAGAACAAAGTTGATAACACACCGATGTTTTAGTTGTTGCTAGGTAATGCTTACACTAGTCAAGGACTTTTCAGCTTCCCATGCTCTACCGACTGAGAAGGCTGGAGG
>NW_008794444.1:6513016-6520120 GCF_000699145.1 Aptenodytes forsteri
TATTATTATTATTATTATTATTATTATTATATTTTATTTCAATTATTAAACTGTTTTTATCTCAACCCACGAGTTTTCTCACTTTTACTCTTCCGATTCTCTCCCCCATCCCACGGGGGGTGAGAGTGAGCGAGCGGCTGGGTGGTGCTCAGTTGCTGGCTGAGGTTAAACCACGACAGTGCACAATTCAAACACTTGTATACTTTATTTCTCAGATTTTTAATGACATTGTATTCAGTTTAGTTATTCACTTGCAATTGCCAAAGTAGAGCTGGTTAGAAGTTTATTGCTGAAACTCTGTTTTTGTCAGAAAATGCTGATGCGTTGAGACAGAAATGTGGAACTATTGAAAACTGAGTGCAGGGAGATAGTGAGTGCTCGTTTGCTTGTGATATTCCTGAGAACTGTCCAGTTTGTCCTTCAGGAATGCTGCAGGAAAGCTCAGGGTCTCTTTCAGCAGCCAGTTTTCCTTGTTCTTAGAGACTCCTTCCTAATGCCTGACGTGAATCTTCATTGCATGACATTGTTGCTTGTTGCCATTTTCACCATGGGTCTGAGGAGCAGACGGTGTCTTCTCTGCAACAGATTTTTAAATATCTGAAGGCTGTTGTGTTAGCCCTTGTCGGCCACTGTCTTTTCTCAAGTGGACAACCTCGGAACTAATCAGCTTTGATACACGATCTGCTGAGAAGCTGTCCCAGGTTTCACTCTGAGTGGCGGGGATGCTCAGCCAACATAAGGGAGAGCTGCTGCGTGATGCTGCACGTTGTAGAGCCTTTGGTCTTTCCTCTGTCCTCTCTGCATGTGCCTACAGGTATAGATAGGTATCACAGTAAACTCTGGCCCTTCAAAATACCATTTTCTGTGCTTAACCAACAGTCAGTACACCACCAAAATTTGCATGAAATAAAAGTCACTAAGTCTTAACTTCAGGTGAGTCAGATGCCCTATTCCCATGACTACTGACTACTGAGTAGGTAATTTTTTTCTTTTTTTTTAATAAAAGTTTTCAAAAGATGTTGCTTAACACAGAGCAGAACAAAACCACGTGTAATTAGCTGTAGAGCAAATGATGCCATTCAATTCACAAGAGTTTTGTTTTCCACTTTTCAGAAGCACAGCACTTCAGCACAGGATATTCATCTCTCATAAGAAGGGTTCAAACTCTGTATAGCAGAATCCTGCTGGGATTTGGCAACTTATTTCCACACACTGATTGTCAACAGTGGTGGAATTAATGATAGTGTTATGAACAACGTACATCTGCACATTACCTCTCGATGTGTTAGGCATGCATATATCACACTTGCAATGAAATTAATTACAGAATGACATGGGATCCTCATTATAAATATAACAACACTTTAGGCAGTCCTGTCAACTATTTAATGTATGTCATAGTCTCAGCAAACCCATTTCTTTCAAGAATTTGCAACTTGTTTCAAATTGCTAAACATATCCTTCCATTTAAACAGTTTGTACACTTAAAGTGATTGACTTGTAAAATAATTTCTGCTCCACTGATGGTGATATTTTCTTTGTTTTCACATCCTTTTGAACTGTTTATTGTAAAGCCTTCTCCCCATTGCAGTGCTTATTGCTTCACGTTTTCTTACACTGTTCCCTTATTACTTAAATTATTTTCCCTTTGTATCCCTTGCCATCGTAAGTATCCAGAACAAACTGTGGCTAAACATATGTTTCCTACGAGAGCTCTAAGATGGAAAGAAAAGGCAGTATGCACCTACCCTTGCCCAACAGCTACTCACGTTATCAGTAAGTTAAATAGTTATCATCTAGTTAAAAATAGTCAACCTTAGTAAAGAATTTAGGCATAGAATTATGCATAGTTGTTTAATATTATTTAATAGGATTTATAGGATATCATCAGTTATACCGCATTAATTGAATTCTGCACAACAGCAGAAATCTGCCATCCACTTTACGCAGACCATAACCATTTGATTGCCCCCTCCTTTCAAGTGGCCAAAGCGCTGCAGGCAAGGGCGACCCAGCCCACTGGCGCTGCAGCGAGAGGCGTCCCCGGCAGGCACGGCCATTGGGCTCGCCCGGCTCTGGCCCTTCCTCCTGGGGCAGCAGCACAGCCGCCCTACAGCACCCTGTCCTCAGACGCCATCCCACCCTTCATCCGAGATGGTGTGTCTGGTGGCACGGGCCAACCTTCAAGTCAGATCCAAGGGGCACGCTGCAGCCTCTTCCCTGTGACGCCACGTTTGAGAGGCATCTCTCGAGGATGGCACACAACAGTCTGCGTCGCTCAACCAGGCGTGCATGTGCAGCACTCATGGAGGGACCCATGCACCACGTCCCGTGGGTGGGACGCACCCCACACCCAGCCGGACCCCCGGCATGGCCCCGTGCCGGGGTACCTCACGGCCAGGAAGGGTCTCCGTGACCCCCGTGCACCCAGGACTGCGGCATGTCCCCCGGGGAGCTGGCGAGGAGTCGGACGGGGAGCACTGCACCTGCCGGGCAGGTGGCGGGAGCTGCGTGGTCAGGGTTGGCCGTGCTGGCGAAACACAGGCGTAGAGAGAGCAGCGGGGGGGAGCTCAGTGCTGTTGTGAACAGTGGGGATAAAAATCGTTCACAGGGTGAAAACAAAGCAAATGGAACGATAGCTTCGATTGAGAAAAAGGCACAAACCAGCTTCCACATCAACTTGAGGGCTGGTGTGGTTTGGATCTAGCACTTATTGTAGTCAGGAATGAGACTAAAATAATGAAAGCGTCAAAATCATGGCAAGCTAGGAAATATTTCTTCCCATTTTAACATTTTCTGGTCAAGGCCTGAGTTGCATCTTGAGCAAAGCCAAGCGAACAAGCAGACACGAGGCAGGGCGGCGGGTCCCTGGTGCGGGTGGTGCTGCCGGCAGAGCCGTGTGCCGTGGCAGGCAAGCAGCCCTGCCTGGCATCGCCCCGGCAGATGGGTGGCTTTGAGGCACCGTGTCAGCAGCAAAAGCTGCCAGCTGCAGCTCGTGTCCTACACATCGCACTCTTGTACAACAGCTGTAATTCTGGAGAGGACTATTTTATTTGGCACAGAATATTTTTTTAAATGGCTCACTTCCCGGTGCCTTTTCAGCCTTAAATTATGCTGAACAACAACAAGCAAAATTAACTTGTATGTAGAATTTTCATGATCGATGTTATAGCTGTACCAGCTTGTAAGTGCACCTTTAAAGTGCACCCTTAAGACAGGATCATTATTTCCTTTATGACAGCCCCTCTCTTGTTTTCAGGTATATATACTTTATGCTTCTATAATTCAACACAACCTTCTGTTTGGGAGATAAACTGCACACTCTATTAGTCAGTAATCTGTGTCAGTGTTGTCGGCTGAGTGAAGATCCTTACATTCAAAAGCTGATACCAAAGAATAAAAATGAATATTGGGTGGCTTCTCCACACAGAGTTTTAGTTATTGACTGAGTTATCAGATGAAAGAGTGAGTGTTTCCATGAAGCCTGTCTGTGTGGGACATGGGGACAGGGGAGGGGCAGAAGGACCTGGGGGGGGATGTCCAGTCCCTGGCGCTATGATAAAGGTCTGCCCTGGAGGGATGCTGCCGAGGGGTGGGTGAGGGCTGGAGCAGGGCAGGGGTGGGTGAGGGCTGGGGCAGGGCAGGCTTCCTTTGCCCACGGGGCGTTTTTGTGCAACTGTGGCTGGTGCTGGCCAGGACTTTGCCCGCTGCTGGTTTTGCTCTGGGTTTCTTGCTATTACCAGTAATATCCAAAAGTTCAGGCAAAAGAAAATATATTTTTCTAAGTCACTGTTAACACTGAATAACGCTGCTGTTTGCACTGCAGCTTATACTTTTCCTTTTAATCCATTTTTACATTTTGAATGAAAAGGTGACAGAGGAGTCACAAAGAGCACTTATTAATTTGTTTTATTGTTTTGTCTGAGGATCTCCACATAACATCTGGGCTACAGTAAGTAATAGATGGGCTTATCAATATGGGTGGTACTGCTACGTCCCTTCTTACAACGGCCCTGAAATAAAGCTTTCCTGCTAACCCTGAACAAGCCCCAGCGTGAGCTCCTCTGATCTGAAATCTACTTGAGGATAATAAACGTTGTTTAATTTCTGAGCAGCAGCTTTGCTGCAGTAATTGATTTGTTCTCGAAACCAGAGTTTCAGGGAAACGCCCCTTGCTGTTTCCTCAGCTGATGTGTCATGTTGTGCCAAATTACGGCTGTCACACTGCATTGTATCACAATATGATTTTCAATGGCAACTTATCACCAGCTCCAAATGATTGATGAAGTAGAGGCTAAAAGAAAGGCAAGGAGAATGAGAGCTGTGGAATGCTGTTTTCTGTGAAAAGCTACAGAAAATTGCATGGCAAAATATGTTGATGTTCCAGTGAGTTCTTTTTAATTTACCTGGAGACCTGGTATACTAATTGAAACTTCAAGAAGTAATCTTTTCTGAAGAATAACGTAATGTACACAGGATGTAATGTTTTTTCAGTACAGCCTGTCCTCTAAATAACATTTTCAAAGATATGTGAAGCAGCCAGAGAGTATGGTGTATGCTAGCCATAAGCTTGGACTATCAGAAAGCTATTAGAGCAATTTTGAATTAGTTGTCCTTTATCTCTATATAATCTGTGAATTACAGAAATGGATGAAGGCTTAACCGGAGCGCTGATAGCCTAGAGATGGTACCTATTTTCAACACGTGTACAAGTACATATTTTCAAAAAACTCCTATTTTGAAGCACTTAGAAACAGAGACATGATGGACCCTGGGTGGGGAGAAGCAATGCGGCGCAAGCAGGGGTGACAAGACAGAAGAGACATCTTACTGCTCTCTCCAGCTGCCGTCTGGGATGTTGCAGGGTGGGCAGGAGCGTAAGACACCAGCTGAAACAAAGCAAGGTATGATCAGGTATTGGGAAATGCTTTTGACTGTGAGGGTGGTAAGATGCTGGAGCAGAGCCCCAGAGATGCTGCAGGATCTCCATCCTTGGGGATATTCAGAGCTGGACTGGGCAGGCCCTGAGCAACCCAGCCGAATTTTGACATTGGATCTGACCTTCAGGCTGGTTATATTTGAGCGGAGGATTGGAAGGGCTGTCTTCCAGAGATATATACACATATTGCGTATATATTATACGTGCATTATATAGGCATATATAAGTATTATATGTTTATATATTTAATATATATACATGCATTTACCATATTTCCAAAACCACAGTAATTTGTCAATATAAATAATCAAATATTCCAGCCTGTGGCATCATGCAGACAGCTTCAATACTCAAGGCCATCTTTTGAGATTGTCCCAAGCCTTCTCTGTACTGGAAAGATCTCAGAAGTTTTTACTGTTGAAAAATTTTAATTGGCACAGCCAGAATATTTTACCAGTATCTTTCACGAAAATGTAAAAAAAAATATACTACAGCCTGATAGTCTTCCTTAAAATGCTCCCCGCTAAACCCCTTTCTCTGCTAACGCCTGTCTTTTGGAGTAACACAAATTTGTTTCCTATGTGGCTGCATATCAGGTTCACTAAGGATTTTCAGATAGATGCAATTTTGAGGGTGTCCTTTGCCTAGAAAATCAGCTCTCAGCTTTGTTGGGTATGACTTGTCTTCAGTAAATGCATGCTGCATGTTAAATCTATGTCCTTAATTATCCTTTTCTTCTAAATTACTTTAACACCTTGCATGTTGTTCAAGTCGCATTCACAGACTGGTAGTTGCCCACATCGATCAGAAAACACCAGCCTTGACGTGAGATACTTGCTAAGGAAACTCGCTCCCAGACCTCCAGCTAGAACATTTTAATGGAATGGGGACACTTTTACTTGTGCTTAGCCCATAACTATAACATTTTAATACTTCCACTAGTGATCTCGTGGCTTGCTTTGTTCCAGTTCATTTTATTCCTCATTTCCAGACAGTGCCTATAAATCAGCATGTTTCTGATTTTCCTGAAGGGAGTCATCATTCACTCACAGTGATTTCTGATGAATGGTTTGTTGTACAATTTCCTTTTTATGATGACTATGTGGAGTGTGCGTATCACCGTTATTTCCTTTAAACCATTTTGAAGAGTGTTTGCTTGTAAATAGATCAAAGTTGTCAACCCTGAGCTTTCTGAGTTTTGGTGGCATTTATGTTGCTTTAATTTTCCATGTAAGGATTACAGTAATTACTCCACATTTATCCAGCACAGAAGTAGCACGGAATTTGGAAACTTGTTAACATCTCTAACATTGAGCATTTGTGCCCATCTCATGCATTACGTACAATGGAAGAAATGGGAAAAGATAAATCACAGATTTTTACCGCTGATGTACCAGCTGTGTTTGTGATGGAAGACAAAGCAATCTCGATAGCTCTTAATACAACTGTGCATAGCGGGGTCAGGCACTCAAGTGGGAGCTGACAGAGCGAGCACTCTGTTACCGAAGGACAACTGAATCTCGGTGTGTAAAAGAAGTGCAAACCAGAAAGAGAGCCCGTAGGAAAGCCTTGAGTCTCAGCCTACTGAGCCTCTAATCCCTTCCCCAGGAATTGAACTCATTTGTAGTGGTCCGTGCTCCACATCAAATCGTCAGCAGACACAGACACCTTAATCTGGGAGTATCTTTTCAAGGTACTTTCTGCTTTAGTGAGAGATAACTTCTGTTCATCCTCTGATGCTGTCTGCCAGAGGGCAGAGTTTTGGACAGTGCTTTTCTTTGGAGATTTTGTGTGTTTTCTCAAATTACTGCTTTCAGGTAGCAGAAAGCAAGATTATCTGATGAAAGCTCTGAGGCTCCTTTCAGTTGGTAGAAGTGAGATGAGAAGAAGGCAGATTCCCTTTTTGCAAGACAGTCTTGGGAGCTGCTGATCTCTGCACAGCTGAGCAGAGACAGCACCCAGCACAAAATTTCATCTTCCTTCTCGGGTTCCCCCTCCTGAGGATGTCTCTGCTGTCAGCAGAAGTCTTGGAGGGTGTTGTGGTTTAACCCAGCAGGCAGCTAAACAACACACAGCCGTTCACTCACTCCCACCCCACAGTGGGATGGGGGAGAGAATCGGAAAAAAAAAAAGTAAAATTCATGGGTTGAGATAATGACAGTTTA
>NW_008794444.1:6520637-6526894 GCF_000699145.1 Aptenodytes forsteri
CTTTGGCCAGTTTGGCTGTGCCCCCTCCCAGCTTCTTGTGCACCTCCAGCCTTCTCAGTCGGTAGAGCACGGGCAGCTGAAAAAGTCCTTGCTAGTGTAAGCACTGCTCAGTAACAACTAAATAACAGTGTGTTATCAACATTATTCTCATACTAAATCCAAAACACAGCACTGTACCAGCTACTAGGAAGCAAATCAACTCTAACCCAGCTGAAACCAGGACAGAGGGGAATATATTCTTCTTATCTCTCATTCTCTTTTTTTTAGTACATGGAACATAGTCATCCTTTTTCAAGGAATATTTATTGTTGTATCTCTAATTATTAAATGCCAAGCAGACATTCTTTTACCACTAAATTTTCAGAAAGAGGCATAAAGATTCTGCAGCTAAATGCAATCCAAACATCAATATTTTAAATATGTAGTGATATTCCCAGTAATCAGTAGAAAAAATTAATCACATAAAACAGTATTACATTATTTTACTTACTGGGCTGTCTGGGAAATGTCACAGTACCAGAGTACGGTGAAATATTTTTAAAGACTGGAGTGAATTGGCTTAATTGCTGCAAACAGGACTTTTAGGCCAGGCTGGGCCTGGATCCCGTTCATAGCACAGGAGCAGTCCCGTTCTGTCCTGGACAAACATTTCATGTGTGGATATTGCGCAGCACTGCAAGACGGTGCCTTTGCCAGGGGAACATATTTTCTTCTCACACATGAAGGAGCTTCAGTAGTTTAACAGCACCAACACCACAGGTTGCTGGGCTGTCATTCAAGGAACGTCCTTCTTAACACGAATAACTAAATCACCTTCTCCAAGAGAGGCTGAAACACAGCCTTACCCCTTGCCTTGTGATGTGATGGATAGAGGGACATTAAAAAAAAAAAGAGAGAAGGAAAGAACATCCTGTGTGTGAGCTGCAGCTTTGTTTTGCTCGACAGCATCGCAGATCTGCGTAACTGTTGCCACTATGGAGGTGGATAGAGAGCCCAGGAAGAGCTATGAGATCTTACCCTATCCCAGTTGCCCATTAATCTGCAAACAAAGTGGAAATATCAATTACTAATACCCGGGTTTACAAGGTAAAGAACCCATAAAAGCCAGGCAGAATGAAAATTTCAGTTAGAAACGCCTGCTACCTTTCTGACCAGGCTCCCACAGGCGATGCTCCATGTGACCTCGACATCTTTTGCAGCACTGTCGGGGGCCTGGGAAGCAGCAACAGCACTGCCGTACCCCAGTATATCAGCTCCACTTTGCATGCCTTAAATGAGGTGTAGGATAATTTGAGCATAATGTATGCAAAATTTCTATTAGCTTTCAGTGCAGCAAAACAACATGCTACTGGCATAAATATAAAGCAAAATTTTATTTGCTGGAGAGGGAGAGAAAGATCTCTCCAAGCGTTTAAATCCACATTGTTCTTCCAGGTGATATTTGTATATTGAAAGAGGATTTGCACATGGCAATCCAAACACAGAGAGAGAGATGCCATTAATGTTAGGAAAGAGCAGTAGCCAGGAAAAGGTCTTCCCTTGGATTTACTCATGGAGAATAAGAGAGCTGCTACAGGACTTGTCAAAGGCAGTACAGAATCTTCCAGGTCGGTGATTTGAACGTGGCCCGTCCATTCAGTTACAGCTGCGTAAGCTCCTCCTCTTAGTAGTCAGTCTTGCTGCAGGTCGTCAGGAACAGTCCTAGCAATTAAGCTTCTACTGAAATACCAAACAGTATGGGGTCTTGAAAAGAAAACGAGCGCATAGCCCCTTTCTAGCTAGAGATATTGAATTTGAAGTCCACTATGAGCGAAAAGCTTCATTCTCTTGATTGGCTAAATCTTTAAATCCTAGAGTGTTAAATGCCACGAGAAAGGAAAGCAAAGCTACTATTAATAATTCTAATGGCTAAAGAGCATATTATTTTCAAGTGGCTTGTTAATCAGCATGGGGTCTGCCTACAGCTATTGCAATCAGTCATCTTTCACCAGTAGTAGCTAGTGTCTTAATAAGAAACAACAGGGCATTCAAGGGAGTTAAAATTGTTCAGACTAAAAGGAAGTTAACAGAAATGATTAACCAACTTGGCTAAAAGCCATTGAACAAGACAGGAATGCTACTGAAAGGGCAGATCATAAACCCTCGATGCAAACAGATAAAGCCAGAGAACAAGCTTGTGAGAATGGCTGTTACAAAGCTGCTTACCTCTGATTAAATTCTTACCAGGAGTTCAAAATGGGAGGAAGGATTTTCTTTCACAATGCATCCAATAATTGCTTAAGGAGAATGGGTGCATTTTTCTACTTACCTTCCTTGCCAGATCAAAATTTGTGTCCATTATTCACAAGCTAGCAGGAAAAGATTAACTGCTGCTTGTGTCAATGACCAATCCTTATTCCTTTTTCACCAAATTGCTTTACACCATTTTAAGGAGAGAGCAAAGGGAGGTGCATCCCAGTGCCTGCTGGCACACGGTCCATGAGCCGGTTGTCCCTTGGACCTGGGCGTCCAGAAGAGCACGGGCCATGCTCTTCCCCCAGCTGAGCTCTGGGTCATTCTTTGCTCATTTTGCCTCCCTAGTAACTCTTTTTTTCTGTGACACAGCACAGCGCTGCCTCCCAGAAATTAGTCATAAGGATAGCTCTGGCATAGGATTGCGAGCTCAGAGACAAGAAATGGATAAAACGAATCCCAGAAAAGTAATGACATACCAATATAACATCACAACCCAGAGGAACCTTGCTAAGAACCAAGCACAGAGTCTGAGGAAGGAATGAGTTACAGTTAGTGCTAATTTATAAATAGAAATAACATTGTTATTGTTATTTAATTCCTGCTCTCCCCTGAGCCCTCGACCGGCTCTTCCCTGAGTTATTGTTATTTAATTCCTGCTCTACCCTGAGCCCTCGACCGGCTCTTCCCTGACCCTCCTGGTCCCAAGAGCTGGTGAGCTGAGCCCCCCGGCCCCCGCCCTGCACTGCTCTGCACCGCCCGGCACCGCGCCACACCCCGCCAGCCTTGCATGCTCCTGTCACCCCTCCAGCGCTCAGGAGCCACCACTCTGAGTGCCAAAGCTGGGCCGTGAGGGCTGCAGTCGGGGCAGGGGGTGTCCCCGGCAGATGCGGTTTGGTCCATCTGCATGCGAACAGGGAAAGTCAAAAGCACTGGGCACCCCCAGGTGCTCTTGTTTAGAAAAATCAATCCCCTTCCCCTGCTATGGCAGCTGGGAGTTTCCCATGTCACCAAAACATTCATCAAAACAAAACAAAACAAAACAAAAAAAACCTCTCAACATTTTAAGAAAAAAGGATTCTCTACTGTTAAAAAAAATCTAAAAAACTATTTGAACTAGGCTTGTTTTAGGTTTTACATAATTGCTTTGAACATCTTGGGAGATATTTAAAATACATTTTTTTTCCATCTTCTTCGGGTTTTTCTGTAATTTCTGCTTTCTGCCTGACCCCATACTTCTTCAAGGCATAATCAGCTGAGAAATATATGCGGGTGATGACTGAGAAAGCTACCAAAAGCAAAAGTTTACCAAAGCTTCGTAGGAAATTTCACGTATAAATCATCTAAAATTAGTAAAACAAATAGCATTCAGAAATTTCAGTTTTATTTATTGCCTTCTTTCTGCTCTTCAAAGACAAAAATCTTTTCTGTGCTTGGCCTCAAATATCCAGCACCCACCAAGAATCCGTGCAGCCAGATGTGGTGAGCACTAGGGTATCCATGGGCAAGGGAAGTGAAACCATTTGCAGAAATTGCCCAGAAGTTGTTTAATTAAACAGTTTCCAGAAACCATTATTGCATTCACCTTGGACAGACTCCGGTTTGTGTAAATTGTTCAACCTTGCATGAAGGCTGAATGAATGAAACTAATTTGTTTGAAGCTTCCAGGTTTATTAGAAATGTTCTATAAACAACAGCAACACAAAGGGTTGCCGAATTCCCCAGTGCTCAAATATATACGTGTGCCATCCATGCCATGTGCATGTGCCCACATGGCACCTTTCTGCCCCATGCCTGCCTGTGCCGAGTCCTGCTCCAGGCAGGCACAGTTCCCCCTCTGCACCCCCTGTGCCTCCTCTGGTGGGCTCCACACCTCCCTGGAGGAGCCAGGCCCACCCGTGCCCGTGGCCACAGCCCCCGCTGCATGGCTGGACCCCACCGGGGCTGTGCACACTGGATGCGAGGACCTGTGGGTGCTGCGCTGCAGCCTGGGCACGGGCACCCCGTGGGCTTTCCCCACCGGTGCCGGCTGCGCCTGCTCCTGCCCACCACCCGTGACAGCAGAGCTGTGTGACACTGCAGGGACGGGCAGGGGACCCCTGCCATGGGGTGGTCATGGGGCTCACTGGTCCCCGGCTGCGGAGGCGGCTTGGAGGAGCACCTGCCTGCCTCCCCACCAGCACCAACAACCACAGGGCTGACTTTGTGACTGAATGGACAGAGTTCCCCAAAACCAGTAGGGCCTCATTACAAAGCACAAACAGGCTTTCTAGGATGAATTTTTTTTCTCACTTTTGAATTGTTTCCTTAATTTTGAATCTTTTTATAGCCAGTCAGGAACAGCTACATTACCATTTTAGTTTTACTTATAATTTTTTTATTAAGTTGTTTTTATTAAATGCCCAGACTACTTTCTATAGAATAACAATCCCCCCCAAAAAAAAAAAATCAAAAACTTTGACTAAAAAGCAGCTCCTCATCTTTTATTATTGTTATTGTCATCATTATATTATGATCAGAATTATGATTATCAGTGGCTTGATTAGGGTGAAAAGCATCCTGGATGCCATAGGATAATAAAAGCAGATGTTGCAGCTGTTAAAATCTGACATTGACACATCTGCAGGGAAAAGCACTAACTTGTGAAGAATTTTCCTCTCACCGTGCTGCAGAAAGAAAAGACAAAGCATTGTATGAACAAGACAAAGAATGGCAAAGGTGCCAGCTCTGCTCAGCTGAGGGGCTCTCAGCACTCAGGGAAGCAGGTGAAAACAGATTCCAGTGCAAATCTGCAGAAAACTGTATTTGAATAAATGGTCACAAATCTGGGGAAAAAACTATCCATGTTATGGTACAGATAAGCCATCTGCCATATGGATATAACAGAAATATATACCCCTGAAATGTCTGGAACTGACAAAAACCCTCTCAAGTACTGTGAAATAATGCTAGCTATTTTTTCTCTCATCTGTTTCTACTTCCTTCGCTGGGTTGCTAAAGCCCTGACAGCAAAAGAGGCAGAGCCTGGGGCTTGCACGTTTACTGCTTTGGATTTTATCTCAGCCTCTGGCAGAGGCACTGTGGGTTTTGCATGCAGAGTGTGTCACGCAGCCAGCCAGAGTTTGTGAACAGCTCCTGGTGCCCCAGAGCTTCCCTCAGCATCTCAGCAACCTCTGAGCACAGCTCCGTCTCTGCTCCTCCTCGGGCTGCTGTCCCGAGGGTACCACTGCAAACACTGCCAGAAAACACCACCCGCCAGCTCTCAGCAGGGACTCAGCAGGCAGCTTCACGGGGTTTTTATATTGTCTTTATTAATCCTGTTCTGTTAAATGACATGCAATACTGGTTAAAAGGAAAAAGAAGAGTGGAAAAGTCTTGAGCAGAAAATACGTATGAGTTCTCCTTGTGCAATGATAAGTGTTTAAACCTACCCCATACCACATGATGTTCTCTGCTCTGCTTGAGAATGTCTTTTAATGCAGTTCATGTTTACTTCAAGCTGAAAATCCAGCACTTCTTTCTGAAGTGAGGTAACCTCCTAAAGCATTGCTGTCTAAAAATGGGAGAGTTTCTTATTGACTGCCACAGTTAACTTGTGTAAGTGATTAACGGGAAGCATGCCATGGCCAGACAATATGCAAGTTTTCACCTGAGCAGCACAATGGTTTCCTCCACCCTTACCTGATGTGTCCCATTCAGGTTTGCTAGATAGCTAGGTCAGGCTGGGGTCTCTCTGGCACGAGTAACAGCACAATCTTCAAGTACTCTACAGGACAGTGAGCACTTCTGGGTGCTTAAAACTATTATAATAAATAGCAGTGCTTGTTCTGTCAGCATGAGTAAGGTGAATGCTGCAGCCACTGAAAGCTGGCAAGAGCTCT
The DNA here is from genome assembly GCF_000699145.1 of Aptenodytes forsteri. Lineage (NCBI taxonomy): Eukaryota > Metazoa > Chordata > Aves > Sphenisciformes > Spheniscidae > Aptenodytes > Aptenodytes forsteri. Next base: position 6,526,751 of record NW_008794444.1, read on the forward strand.
CAAACCATGTTGTGAAAGCAGACGTTGGGAACGAAGCTGTTACCCCAGACCCAAGCTGCTGTGCACCCCGACGCACCCAGTTACCAAACCCTCAGCAGCAGCAGACACATCCATAGCCCCTGCCTGGCAGGTCAGAGGCGGTGC
>NW_008794444.1:6526976-6544313 GCF_000699145.1 Aptenodytes forsteri
CCTCAGCAGCCAGACACATCCATAGCCCCTGCCTGGCAGGTCAGAGGCGGTGCAGGGTGGGCTGTCACTGCATGTCCCCTCTGCTGCTGCACAGCTCAGACACAACTGGGGTCCCGTCCCAGCAGGGCGACAGGGCACCACGCGTATTCAGGTGGCCAGAAGTCGCCACTCTACCAAGCCAGCCTCGCAGGAGGGGTGTGATGGAAAACACAAACGGAGCAAATGCAGTCCCGCAGCAAACTACATCCCATGCAGGGTGGGCTGTCACTGCATGTCCCCTCTGCTGCTGCACAGCTCAGACACAACTGGGGTCCCGTCCCAGCAGGGCGACAGGGCACCACGCGTATTCAGGTGGCCAGAAGTCGCCACTCTACCAAGCCAGCCTCGCAGGAGGGGTGTGATGGAAAACACAAACGGAGCAAATGCAGTCCCGCAGCAAACTACATCCCAGCACCTGTCTGAGCAGATGTGCCAGGTGAAATTCAGTGCTGATAAATGTTACAATGATGGACATGCAGGAAACAATCTGAATTGTACCGAGACCCTGATGACCTGTGAAAACTGATCACTGCCAATCAGGAATGACAACTTGGGGTTATAACAGAAGTAAGAAAATGTCAACTCAGTGCTTATAAGTTGCCAAAAAGAATGTTCCCTGCCAGAAATTGTTAAAAGTAACACTATGCTATTATGCATCTGACAAGATGAATCCAAAGGTGCTGGTGTCATTGTGATGCTGCTCTCCAGCTTCACCAAAAGGTCCCAGCAGCTAGGGCAGTCCTCAGCAGCTGCAGAGAAGGCAAGCATTGCCCTGTGCTTGAGTGGGGCGAGAGCGGCAAGCAGGGACCGCAGCCTGGGCAGCCTCCCCTCAGAACCTGGGGAGGTGATGGAGCAAATCCTGCTGGAAGCCAGGCCCGGGTGTGTCGGAGGCTTGGGGACAGCCAGCACAGTTTTACCAAAGGCAGATTATGCCTGAGCAACCTGATAGCTTACTGTGGTGCAACAGCTGGCTCTACAGATGAGGAGAAACCAGTGAGCAATGAATATCATTTATCCTGACTTTAGTAATGCCTCCAGCACAGTCTGCCACAGCACCCTGGAAGCCAAAGCAGGGACACACAAACTGGAAGGGTGGAATGCAGGATGGGTAAAACCAGGCTGTACAGCAACCTGATCTGCCTTTGACATTATCCCTGCTTTGAGCAGGCAGTTGGACCAGAGGCCTCCAGATGTCCTTTTCAGCCTAAATTAATCTGTGATTCAAAAAGGGGAACAGACACTAGAACTAAATAGTGAGTAAATAGAACAGGACTCCTCAAACTGTAAAAGAGAGAAATGAGTGCAAGGAAGTACTAGAGGTCTGGAAGAAATAACCGGCATGGAGAAAGCAAATAATCTCCTTGCTCTTTCTTTTGTGCAAGAACTGGGAAGATCAAATAAAAATATCAGGCGACAGTTCTGAAGCAACAGAAGTAATGTGTAAATACATGGTGCTTTTTGCTGAGATGGACTGTTACAGAGATCAAAAGTATAGATAACTGAGAAATCAATGAGACAAATTCTGAGAAGAAAATTCCACTGAAAGCCTTTAACCTTAAATGCAGAGAGTGTTTACCCTAAGCATAGAGAAGTGGAAAGCAGGAAATTACACTGTGGAAAACAGCCGCTCATCACCTGCCCTGCCCACGGAGGGAGATGGACTGTGGGGCTAGACAGACCTGTGAAAGGCAGTGCAGACTCGCTCACCGTCTGTGTTGCACTCCAACTTCTCCTCCTTTCCATCGCCAGCTCATAACCCTGCGGATCCCTGGGCTTCTCTCATCTGCCCTGGCTCAGCCTCCCCCCACAAGGACTATGGTTGTTTTATCCCAGGGAAATGTTGCTCACTTACTCACTTGCACCTTGAAGGGATTCTGGACAATTTTGCAATATCCAAGGATGTGATTTTTGAACTGCGCTTGAAACTAGCTGCAACTGTGAATTTGTTTGTGATTTACCTGATGTGTTGACTTTCCAAAAACATGCAGTGTTTCACCCTCCCTGGCATTTCAGGCTGCACATTTTGAGGAGGAAAAGCCCACCTCAGTCAGAGCTGCCCGTGGGTGTTGAACGCGGGGCAGACAGCCCCCTTTTCTTGAAATGGAGATGGGAAAACAGACACAAAGACAAAATTGGGGGATAGTTCTTAAATAATGTGAAAATTCTCCTTTTTTTCCTGCATCCTCTCTCTACATGGATGTTTTATAATTGATTTGCACTCAGTACAAGTTGGGGATTTTTTTAGATGACTGGTATCTGTGAAAATGAGATTTCTTCACTAAACTTCCTTTAATGAAACCACAATAAGCAAGGGACCATTTTAATGCACTGATCTGCACAGTTGACTTTCAAGCAAAGTGGCCAGCACTTGCACTTCCACAGTGTGATTGAAGAGCTCAGGTGCACAGGTACAGTGCTGATTATTTGCCTATTAATTAATACTCCAGGCAACACATTTCTTTTAATTATACCACATACGACAGCTGTTGCTAGCAACCAAAGGATTTCATAATACCGAGCACTCTTAGCACTTGCCCTTATTTAGTCACATTTGGAGCCCAAAAACGAGAGGAAATCTTTGTGAGTGGCCATGAGGAGTCACGCTGGGCAGTGACAGTGAGCGTGGGTTTGCACTGTGTGTGTGGTGTGCCATGACTTAAAAAGACATGATTCAGAAGAGGTGCCTGAGTTGCCGATGAAATATTGTGAATTGATGGGAAGAACCTTCTATCGGGTGCTGGGGGACGGAAGCCATCCCTGCTCCCAAGGCAGAGGCTGATCAGTCCAAGGCAGGCACTGAACGAAGTGTTTCTGGCAGGGGAGGCACCGCACTGCACATCCAAAAGGCTGATTTAAAATAGCTGAAAACTGACACTGGGCCTTATTTTGCTTCTGCAGTTTTAACCGCATATAAGCCTCTGACACATCAGAGTTTTACAAGTCCACACATGCACACAAGGAAATTCTGTCACTAATCCCGAAGTAAAGGGCAGCTCTGTTCTAAAAAATTAATAGCTATCAGTGGCCTTGTCTTCCCTCTCCTTTTATCGCAGCATTTCTGTGATCTCACATCAGGATATACTTTTTTGGTTGGCTGGTTGTGCAGGTTTTGCCTGGTGGTAAGATTCTGGGACAGCATCCAAATGGTCTCACGCTGAGACCTCTGCTCCGAGGTTTCGAAGGGACCCGAAGCCCAGATCACATTCCCCATAAAAGTTGGCAAGTTTGGGGAGGAAAGACCTACCGCCAGCGAGAGGAGCTGGACACCTTTGGCTTATGACATCGTCACAGGTACAACAGGGTCTCCATTACTGTTTCCAAAGCCTGGAAGGGGGAGAAGGGAGAAGGAATACATCACCTCCCCTCCCACCAGCCCCTCCCGGGTCTGCACAAGCCCGGTACAAGCCACATCTTTGGAGGCTCAAAGCTTCCCCCTGCAGTTCCGGGGTCCCCATGGCACCCACCCTGAACGGGGCCTCTCTGCCCTCTCTGACGCAGCTGTAGGCTCCCTACACAAAGGGCTGGACGTCTAGGGCAGCTCTGTAGAGAACGAAGACCGCCCTGGCAGGCTGAGGCACCCAGAACATCACCAACAGAGGCCAATGAGGGAAGGAGGACTTTGCTCTTCACATGCTTCCTTTGCTGGAGATGTCTTTTTGCCATAAACTCCCAGTGTGCCCTTTTTTCAAAAATCTGTGGCCAAATGCCTCGAAAACGGGACTTTATGGAAAGGCAAGGAGGTCCGAACCCTCCTGGACCCATCCTTCCCACTCCAGACATCAGCTACTTGGGTAATCACAGACAAAGCCGGGACCTTTGGGGCTGTTTCTGCAGGTACCCTACATCCTAGGAGACTGCAGCACTATGCTGCAGAACCGTGGACAAGCTACTGCTTTAGGAAGAAAATCTGGACGAAGTGCAGACATGTTTGCCTTTCCTGGAGGAAAAAGCAGCCCTCGGTGCTGCGGCTCCCTGTCAGCAAAGCCTCTGCAAGCAGGGGCTGGGAGGGCGGCTGCAGAGCAGCACACTGGCAGATAGCAGCTGCAGGCATCTCCTTGAGGCACTGCACTTCTGCAAACAGAATTTAAATGGTGCACTGCATGAGACACCCATGGAGAAGCAACCATTATGGCAGTCACTGTTGCACACTGAGTGCTGGGAGAAAACAGGACTGCACTCGCGGCTGTAAATCCGTCGTGCTGTACAAACGGCAGCTGAGAGCCCCTCAGTGGTATGTCTGACTCAGAACTGCCCTCTGCCTTCATACAAAGGCTGCCATGGATTTTCAGCCTGAATTATTATTTTAAATGAAACAGAATAACAGAACACTATTATTTGTTTCCGGTAAGCAAAATCTCTGGCCAAGAGCACTGTGTACCTCTCTTCTGTGACCTTCCAGAAAAATTCAGCGTTTTCTTCCACAGAGAAATAGGCTGACTGGAGGCAGGTCTGACAGCAGCGACTGAAAGCATGCTGCTCCCCTACGCTGCTCCTTACAAAAGCACTGCTGCAGTAATTCCCTGCCCCGACCCCACTCCAGCCCGAAGTCTTGCACACCATGGACACCATGGCTGGTGCTCTCCAAGCGGCTGGAGGTCCTGACATGCTGTACCTTGAAACGCCCCAGGGAGGCTTTCCCTGTCAAAGGCAGACAGCTTCCCCCCCAGAGACTGCAGGACACCCCCCAGCTCCAGGGCAGGGTGGCTGGAGTCACTCCAGGACCCCAGAGCAGCTGGGTGGCAGGCAGTGTCCCCACAATGCTGAGCTGCCAGTGCTGAAGTTGTGGTCCAGGGGAAGGTCAGACACAAACCACTGCTCCTCCTGGTAGCACAGGGCTACGGGAACCTGCCTCATTTGAAAGAGACCCACCACAGCAGATGGAAGGTGAAGCCAACTCTTCTTGCTTTGTCTGAAAGCACAAAATGAGGCACAGGGCTGATATGAGCAGAGAGCTTCATGCTGGCTGCTCCGTGCTGGGCTGCAGGCAATCTCCTGGCGTGATGTAAAAAGCATCGCCGAAGTGACAAGGCACACGAGCTAGTTTTGCATAGAAATAAATGTATAAAGTTCTGAGGCAGTAATGTGATAGCAGCATCTGTTGTACTCAGCACCTGCAGCTGCAATGAAGGACACCGCAGCAAGGCATCTCTCCAGAAGATGCTGACACAGGCTGGAGGAATTCCATCTCTTGTCTTGCTCTGGACTGGACAGACTGCTGAGATGCTGACTGGAGCTGCCACCACAGCAGCTCATGCCAAAGTTTGCCTTTGTACATCAAGCAGTGTGCCAAGAACAATCATTACTTCATGATTAGGAGTCTCATTTGGTTTTGGAAATGCCTCTCCACACCTGCAAAATAAAAGTATCCCTAGAATTGCAGAAGTGAATATGATGCAGTAAGACATTTGGCACAAGCTGCTGCAAAGCTTATGCCAGTCTTCAGAAAAATGAGCTCACTGTGCCATCTCTTCCTGGGCTATTCTGAACAGCTCTGCATGGCATAACCATTCTTAAAACTACCTTTCCCTCCAGTTAGACAAACTACTTGGCTGATGTTCTTAGCAGTAGCCAGGAAAGGGAGTAAATAGCTTTCTGAGCTGTCTTGTTAGTGCAGTGTGCCTCTGTATGAAGACATTAAAGAATTGCTTAGGATGAAAATACATCTCTGGTGTGAGCAAGAGAGAGACTCGCTCCTGCCCCCCCACACCCCAGCACACTCCTATATGCTTTGCAAGACCCTGGCAGGATCCCGAAGCAGAGGCAGGCAATATATACGGATGAAAGCTCATGTCTGCTGCATGTATGACATTTGCTTCCTTGGGTTCACTAGGTTTATTCCAGTTGCTCCTGTTTATCAGCAGAGCAGTAGTCCAGTCTTTGTTTCTGTTTATTTTAAACCAGGCTTCTTCCCTTTGTTGCTGTAAGACATCACAGGACTGTGAACGTTGCTTTAAGTCTCACAGAAAATGATTTAGCAACACTACAAATCCATACCTCCTGAATGTAAGAGCAAGGAAGAGGCTTGCAATACGAAATATTCAGGGCAGTACTAGGGGTGCAGTGGTATGGTGCACTCTGGTGCAGCATGGCCAGTATGGTCATGGATGTCAGTCAAGCCACCTGCAACCCCAGAGCGATTAGCCAGGGTTGTGCCTGGCCCTGCTGAAAGCCGGCACTGACCTGCACATAGCCGGCCATCGGGTCTGCACTGGGGATGTCTTTAAGGTCCAGGCTGCCAGGGAAGGGGAGGTGGGGAGGAGGACGCACCGTCGCTGAGGAGTAAATGCCACAAAGCCACCGCAGGGAGCGGGGGAGATTTGCCTCTCTGACAGGGCAGCTGAGGGCGGGATACAGCCCCAAGTACAACAAGGAGGAATGGCTGTCTGTCCATGGAAGGGCAGCTCATTCACTGCAGGTACGGAGGTGGCCGATCTGTCTCCACATACAGACCAGACGGAGCTGGGAAGGAGAGACTGGATATACAGGGGAGACTGGGATGCCTGATCTGCATGTGTCCAGTTACAGTCTGACTCACTTGACCTTCATTTAGGTTCCTCAGTTACAGGCTACTCAGTTTCTTCCTTTATTGACCAGCCCCACTTCCAGATTAGATCAGTTTTGGCACCCACGCTCCTCTCTTTGGCTGCACTCATGCTTCTGGGTCTTTGGAGCTGAATTACAACCATTATTTCTGGTTGTTTTCCCCCCTCCCACAATCCTGGAAAGTCCCATGACTAGCAGTTACTCTCTGTCACTATCACAGTGGCAACTGAGCCCTTACTTACATCCCAATTTCTCCCAACAGCATTTAAGGAAGGCTAGGTAACATTCACAGCGTATTTGCATAACCTTAAAGCCCAAAGAATCTGGATGAATGTGCATTGGTGGGGGGTGGGGAGGACGTTTCTCAGGACATAAGGGACAGACTTAAACTTTCTCTTCATTTCCTCGAGAGTGGTTGAATGTCTGGTAATGCCCCAGAGTGTTGCACCAACTCTGTGTCCATGTTTGGGGAACACAGGTGAAGAGGTTCACTTCCAAACATAACAAAGTTAATAACTTGGTGCTGCTGCAGACAAATGCAGGCGCCCCAAATGAAGGTGCAGGTTGGTGGCATCAGACATCCACCCACCAGAAAGTGTGCGGTTGCCTGGTGGCCAGGGTTGGCAGAGGAGCTGCTCTCCCTCCCCAGCAGTGGACTGCGGGGGTTCACCTATTTGTACAATGGCAACCGCCTGGGCTGCCATGGTGTCCAGCAGCTGGAGGTCCCACTGCCAGCGGTGGAGGAGCCTACCTGTGCGTGAACCTCACCTTCGAGCTGAGCCAGCTCCGAGGGAGCCGTGAGCCCCTGGGTGCTGCTACCTCTGGGTGCTGCTACCTGTGTGCAGCAGCGCCTGGGTGCAAGGTCTGGCTGCTGAGGGGCTGGGAGACCGTCTCAGAGGATGGGTCAGGGTGCGTCCATACAAACAGAGCACTGAGGAAGGACAGTGGTCTGAGCGGGGACTTGAAGGAGGGTGACCTCCGCTCCTGGCAGCTCTGGCACTGCGGTGCTGGCAGTGGCATGGATACCCAAGTGCATCCTGTGACTGTGGGGATTGCATGGGGGAGAGGGGATGGCACCTGTGCTCTCTGGAGGAATGGAGGTCCTGCCAGCTGAGCTGTGCCAGGGAGGGGGGAGCCCTGCCAAGCCATGTGCAATGAGCTGGGACCAGCCCCCTGAGGCCAATGTGTTCAGAGTGAGAAGGACGGAGGTCCCAGCCCTAGTCAACAAACAGCATGATTATCTCCTGGCAGTACTCCGCTAACAACAGCTAATTAAAAAGGATATGGATTATCCATTAATGAAGCAGAATGCCCTATATGCATAAAAACAGTGTGAGTAACATCTTCATCACCTCCTGTTGGGCAGCCAGGAGAGCTTACACAGGCCTCTCTGGGGCCAAACAGCAGCTCCTGGCCCTTTCCTCTGTATCACACCCCAGCTGGAGATCACTGCCTCCGCAGCAGAGACGCCAGCCCTGTGATCACCGCTGGGGTGTGCCATTCCTTTGCACAGCGAGACACTGGAGCACAAGTCACTGCCCTGAGCAGAGGGAGAAACAGCCTCTGGCTGCCGGGGAGCAGGTCTGCTAGAGCCTAGCAGCAATGTCCCCAAATCAGGGACACACAATCCTCCGCAGGCACCACTGTGAAGGCAGCTGTGCACACTGACAATGTGCATTTGCCTATACAGCAACGAGCAGTACCCCCTGGGGCGATGAGAATTTGGGGATGAAGTTTTAACATATAAGCAAACAAACAGACCCCAAGAGTAAGAATCCATCAGTAGCCATAGTAATGCAGTTTGCTTCACAGATATATTTTGCAATTTTAAGACAGCATTTGTTTTGTCATGTTTCTCATCGCCATTAGTACATAATGTGACACTGTACATCAGTTTAAATGAATTCATAATGAGCACTGTAGCAAGTCTATTGAACAGGAGATAAAGAGGTGATTACTGTGACTCTGCCCTGATGGATGGGGTTGCTCAGGGAGTTACGTGCCATTTCCATAACCTTTTATGGAGATACCATAAATCACAGCAGACAGAGTGACCCATTAGAAGCTGTAACCAAAAGAGAAGAGGACTAACTTTAAGAAATAAAACTCAAAGGACTGAGAATGCCAGATGCCTGCTGGCACAGATCAGAGAAGGTTGATGCAGTGTGAAGATGTGATGTGAAGACCCATCAGGACCCTCCTAAGGAAGCAATGTGAAGGTGCCACAAGACAAGGGACAGAAGTAAAGGGCTTAGGATTGGTGCTACAGGACATGTTTGGAGACGATAATGGACACATTCAGGGAAAGGTGCATCCTTCAGGCCTTTTCTCCAGGGCTTGAAGGTAGCAAATAAAAATGAAATTAATACTAAGAAGAGAAAGGGAAAGAGCAGGGAGACACTGTCTACTTTTACATGAAGGTAGAGGAAATCGGGTGAGTGAGAATTTAGAATGGGAACTGGAACATCAGAAGGTAAAAGGATGGGAAGTGGCCAGAAATGAATGATTAATTCCCGAGAAGAGCAACTGAGTTGATGATAGGGTCAGTGAACAGGGCAGTTGCCTGACAAGCAGGGGAGGGAGTGCAGGCAGGAAGGAAAATGGAAATGATTGTGTGCTTCTGCCAAGAGCTGGGGGGCATCAGGCTGTGGGGACCTGAAATTCTGGAGTGGTATATGAGGGCTGCTACTTTGGGTAGAAGGAACACAATGGAAAAAATATGATGGCTAGGACACAGTCTGACCTACTAGCATGAAAAAAGGTGGTATGAGTAGGAGGTGCTGGCGACAAACTACTCCAAATCAATGTCAGACATCTGTACCATTTAAAAAAAAAATCATTTGTGGTATCTTAAGAAAAGACAGCAGTATGTTGCAAACCAGGAGTCTATAGGAACCACTGTGTAATTAATATGTGTGATATATATTGTATAGGACAAGAGTTCCAAGAAAAGCACTCCACAATATGTACGTCACATTTCAAGGCATCAGAGGAGTCAGGTAAAGCTGTCATTCAACTATGTACTAAGCAGGACAAAGATAAAATAAAGAAAAATATCCCACAGTACCCTTTAAATACAAAACCCCTTCAATTTCAGACAGCTTAACAGTGTTTCATTGCAATTTCAAAGACACTAAAAGAAAATCAAAACCACACTTCAATTTTGTTAAGAAGTAAGAAGAAAAAAGGGGAGTTCCTAGAAAGAGCTTGGCTGACTCATTTGCACTGTGATACCAGCTGGAGAGCTGATATCAAATGCTGGTAGCAATGAACACTGTGGGACAATACCCAGGGAATCAGAAACATCATCTCAGCCACAGCGGCAGGGACGTGCCTCGGGGAACTGTCCTGTGCCGGGGAGAAAGAGGACTCAGACCAGACATAAGGTCACATCATAGAATCATAGAATGGTTTGGGTTGGAAGGGACCTCTAAAAGTCATCTAGTCCAACGCCCCTGCCATGGGCAGGGACATCTTCAACTAGATCAGGTTGCTCAGAGCCCCGTCCAGCCTGACCTGGAATGTTTCCAGGGATGGGGCATCCACCACCTCTCTGGGCAACCTGTGCCAGTGTTTCACCACCCTCAGCGTAAAAAATTTCTTCCTTATATCTGGTCTAAATCTAGACTATCTCAATCTACTGGGTGAGATTTGTTTCTCATTCAAAATTTTGTAATAAAAGCACTGAATTTTTTGCTGTGCTGTAGTGCTTTTCCACTGTCCCTCTGAGGTGCTGAGGTGTTGCTCATGTACCTCTGACAGGGAGGGGTGCTATTTCTCTGGATATGAGGAATCCCGACAAGATGGCATGGACACTCTCCTGCCTCCAGTAAAGAGCAGCACTGGAAACCTGTCAGAGAGGTTTTCGGTAGATAATGGTGGGACCTTGTTATAGAGCAGGGATGGTGTGTGTATGAAGAGAGACCTTTCTAACACTGGACACTGTATCATTGTGGGAAACTTCAGAGATGGGGAACAAATGGCACAAATGATAGTGTGGACCGGTTGCAAGATATGTGGCGTAATCACTGGTGCAAAGAGTACAAGCCATGTTATTTTGGAAAATAGCATGGGCAGCATGGAAAACTTGAAATCGTGAAAAGTGACTGGATTGAGTGATCATGACTTGAATCAGTGTGCCTAAGGTATGACTCATAAAGATACGCTAAGAAATCATGAGTGTCATTGTACAGGCCTTATCAACACCTGGATTTTTGTATATAATGCTAAAATTTCATGTCTGAGAAAGACAGACTCCCAGATGAATGAAAGTGGAGAAGAGTTGTGATTGTAGTCAGTGAATGACTGGACTTAATCAGCCAGAACGTATGTAATGAAAAAACTTATGCAACAGTCTCCTGCGAGGAGCAGCGGGGGTGAGCTCCCTGGCCAGACTCAGCGTGGATCCTGATCTGCGTCTCAAAGGCACTGGGTAATGCACCTTCCCTGAGTGCAGCAGGGGGTCAGACCAACAACCTGGGTGCTTTCTTCTGGTTGAATGTCAATTTTCCTACATCAGGGTACATCCCACACTCCTAGGACCCACCTTGCATTGATTCCTGCACCACTTTTGACCACAGTTCCTGTCCTGTGGTAGGTCCTGCGCAAATACAGCTGTACAGTCATGCCTGACTGGAAGAGCAGGGTGATGGGGCAGTACAGTCTGACTGCAAGCCACATGCCTAAGCACTTGGAGATTCAAGGGAACAACGGGACACAGCGATGCAATACATCAGCCCAGCCTGCTGACCGTCATAACTCTGCGAGGCAGAAAAAGGCCTTCAAGCAGATACAGAGACAGATAATGAAGTTGCTTCTCAGAGCCTTACTGAATACATGTCCCAAGCTAAGGGATAGTACAAGAGAATCACAAGAGAGATTGCTTGAAAAGTTGTCAATGTGGTGCTGAAGACTGCTATCATGAGCCATTTGAGATGGGAGCTCGCATCTCACTAGCGAGGGAGTGACAGACAGAGAGGGGACTGGGTGCCAGGAGCCCTCTGTGTGATGACAAGCAGCTTATGCTTCATATGACAGAGAAACGGGTTCCAGTACAGTGATTTAAAGAGAGAGATGACATGGAGTAACAGAGAGATCTTTGCAACAGCTTTCTGACCAGACTCTACTGGGCCAGGATTGCGTGTGTCAAGGCAAGAGAAAGGGATGTTGCAAACGTGTGAGAGATAAGGAAAGCTTCAGCTAGAACCTGGGCTGCGTGAATGACCCCTGTCTGCTAGAGATGTGATGGAAGAATCCTCCGTGTTTGGGTATGGGAAGACAGAGCCATTCAGCAAGAGGCAGGTCTGGAGCAGAGGGTGCATCTGTAAATCATCAACCAGCATGGATGAATTTGCCGCAGATGAAGTTTCACAGGGCTGAGAGCGGAGGGAAAAAAGCTGGACTGAGGACAATGCAACCCAAAGAGTTGATGAGGAGAGGAAAAGTAACCTCCAACAGACCTGTTTAGGAGACAGACCTGTAAGAGGACAGCAAGGAGGAGGCAGAGCTATAGAAGATGAAGTACCAAAAAATTTGACATAAAAGAGACTGCCTGACAATCTTCAAGGTGGTTGAATAGTAAAGGGGGAAAACAAACAGGAAAGGGTTGAAAGGTTACAGTGGGTTGCAGGGTCCTATCAGCAAAGTCTGTCTTGACTTTTGTCATCAAATACAGACGCTCCCCTGTAGAGAGCTGGTGCCTTACACATGCCGAGTGTTCAAACATGTCACCCCACCACTGTTTCAAGCTCTGGTCTCGTGGAGGAGTTTAAGAATTTCCCTCTCTATTCTTTAGAGAATAATTCTGTATCCTTTACAGACAGACAGGAACGCCATGTGTAATGTGTGCTTTAAGTATTTGTTTATTCTTATTTGAGTGGAGCTTTTTATGTAGGTCTATCCATTACTTAAAAGCCAATAAGTTGGAAAAGGATGAAAGAAAGTGAAATGGTCTGTATCCTATCATTCTGTACAGTATTTGTGTATGCTGAATATTTCATTTATTCTGTAATCTGCAGATGGTTTGAAATTGAAAAGCTGGGCTATTCCAGTGGCAGCCCTTTTGTTCTTGGAATGAGCTTGGCTTATTCAAGCAAAGCAAGCGAACACCTGATTAATGGCAACATTTATCTTTAAGGAAAAACGTTGTCATTAGACTGAGCTATTGTGCAATTCTAAAATGTTTTAACATTGTGCTTTACATGGCAGGAGCTTGAGTGGGTTTCTTACTTCTGGTGAGATCAAATCAAGTCTGGGGGATCTTCACTGCCCTCTTGGTGGGCTGGGGGAAGCCCAGGACCAGCAGCGGTAGGGAGCAGGGAACAGCTGCAAGTGCAGACCCTCATCACAGCTGAGTACACAGGGCACCATCCAGGGCCCACGAGGACCCCTTGGTGGAAGAAGGGCTGGACCCAGGGTTCCTGTCTAGGGAAAACCCAGAGTGCAGTTTGCCTAGAGAGACACCTGCAAGGGCAGATGGGTGTGATGCTTGGCCTCAAAAGAGTAATCCTCCGGCCTGGAAACAAGAGAGCCTGGTCATTTAATGAGGGAAGAGAAGAACCAGGTAAAAGAGAAAATACACCAAGGAGAGGGATGATGGACTGGGCCAGTGTGTAACAGCATGGGGCCACAGACAGCCCCAGCCCAAGTCAGTGACTGCAGCTGGAGCAATGCAGCGCTGCCATTTCCAGGGATAAATCCAGAGCAGCCCCTCCTGTTCAGAGCTGCAATTAGAGGAGCAGGGCTGTCTCACCCTCCTGTCCTGGCCCCGGGAGGTACAGCTCAGCAGATGTTTGGGGCAGAGGCAGCAGAGCCTGGCTCCCACTGCACACACAGCACAGCCCATTGCAAACCCTTCCTGAAGGGCTTGATTTCTCCAGCCTTCCTCTCTAGTCAACAGAACAACTACAACCAGTCCCAGTGCAGAGTTTCCAACTTTTTTCATCCCACAGCACAACTGGACGATTGTTTCTGCTAAAAATTTCTAAAAAGGTCATTTCTCAGCAGTGGATTTCCTAAACCTGAGCTCCTCCTAGCATGGCTGCAGCAGGGGAGCATCCATGGGGCAGCAGGTAACTTGCTGCCCACCCTCAGCAGGCTGTGTGCTGAGGCAGGGGTGTCCTCCAGTGGTAGGTCCCTGCAGGCAGCCCGGACCCCAGCGGGGCCCTGCCTGTGGCACCCCGAGGGGCGCTGGGGCTTCAAATGGCTGGGCTCCGTCCACCACAGCGCTCCCTCTGATCCGAGTGCTCAGCCTTCAGACTCTGCTTTGGTAAGAAAGTCTTGACTCACTGGAATATTCCTGGAAATCTACTGTTGTTTCCAAAATACACAGCTTGCCTGAGATTTCCCAGAAAGGCAGAACGAAAGTGTAAGTTTAGAGAACAAGCTGTACTTTGCTCTTTCCATATGCAAAATGGTTTGTGACCCTGAGAAAAACAATTGAACAGTGGACATTGAAGAAGATATTTTAAAAGCTTTTAATCCTAGTAGAAAAAGTTACATTATAGAGGATAAACAAATGGGTTTTTTCCACAAGTGATTTTTTCTTTTTTTTTTATTTAAACAAGAAACTTTTTGCTCTCTCATTTTAAGACAATATGCAGAACTTAGCCTTTTTTATTACGGTGATCAGAAATGGAGTTTAAATTCAGCATGAAAGGGCAGAAGATTAATTTTTCACTGAGAGAAATTTGCATATCCCAATGTTCCAGTGGAGGCTTGCTAACCCTACCAAGAGCAGCACAGCCAGTGCAGCACTGAGTCCTTGTCCATTGATGGGGGCACTGCTGCGGCTCTCAAGCACACTTCTGGATGCTGGGGCATGAGCTGCCAGAGAGGAACACAATGAAGAGCACCATGACCCCAATCTACTGCAGGGGTCTTTGGGGAGGGAGGGGTCGGTACCTCCACCTGTGTTGCAGGACGTGGCCTCCTCTCTAGCTGGGCCCTTGCACCCTGCGACAGCCGCGGGGCTGCTGGGGTGTGAGGCGCTCCCAGGGGCTGCTTTCCCTGGCAGCTCATCACTCATGCGGTAGCACAAGGGGCCAGGCAGAGCCACAGGGAGCCTGTCCATATGGGCTGGGACCAGCTGCTACATCCCTTTAGCCTGCACATGTCTGAACCACTGGAGTCTGAATCCAGCTCTCTCTGCACCAGGGTGCACACAGTATTGCAGAGAAAGTCTCTCCTTGGGCAAACAGTAGAGTCAGGGATCCCATCTCCATCAGGACTGCTCCTCTGGACACTGCACAGAAGCAGACAGTACTACCACTTCTACAGGTGCTTCCCCTGGTTTCACAAACCAATCCAGTGATCAGCTCAGCATTGTTTATCTCTGCCCAGCTGAAGAATCGTAGCTTCCAGGAGGCACGTCTGTCATTAGGCCTAAAATACAGGATTTTGCAGTTAGGTGATGAAACAGAACAGCACTACCACTTCAATCACCAAGTTTGTGCCATCTTCATACCAGAGATGATGTTTCAGGTTGTGAAATGAGCATTTCCTTTCTAAGCAAGAACTCTCATTCTGTCTGTCCTGAAAACCGGTGTTACTCCCCAGGCATTCCATATGAGGGGCTGTGGAGAGATGTGACAAAGTGAGAGATCAACACTCACAAAGATTTGCAGTCCAAATAGACCATAATTAGGAGAAGACAGAAAGGAAAGGTGTACAAAATCAAAAGAGGGATGAAGGGAACAAATGGTTTGGAAAACTATTTGTCTATCAAAAACTGTCCATTTTGCCTTTCTCACAGCTGAGTTTTCAGGCTTTTTGGAAGCAGTAAGTTTTAAAGAGCATACAGGACTAGTGCAATGCAGGAATCTGACCAGAAGAGACTGAGTCAGGGCAGATGGAGTCCGCACGAGGAGAACCTGAACTGGCAAAGACAGACCTGGTACGTCCATTCTGACATGTTTATGATAGAGGGAAAAGACGCTGCAGAAGTTGCATTTTCCACCTCACAGGTTTTATGTGATTTTAGGCAATGTCCGTTGGATTTTACTGAGTGGAAAGGACTTGTACATCTTTGATTATTGCAGTTTCTGAGAGATGGCTGCTCAAATCTCTTCAGACTCCTGTGTTCAGAAGTCTGTTCATAATTTTTCATGCAAGCTGATGAACTTCAGGTAAGGTGAAAGTACACATAAAAGGGAAGAAAAGTGTCAGCTAGTGGGAGATGGAGTCAGTAGTTTCAGCAGTAATCAAAGTGCAGTGGGCAGCGTAGGAAGTGGCATAACACTCTCAATACTATAGTTCAGCTTTTGCTGGACCAGGTAAAACTGAGAGTTAAGAAAAAAGCCAGAAAACAGCTGTTTCTCACTGATTTTAAGTCCACTGATTTCTGCAGAGCTAGCACTACTTTACGTGAAAATGCACCTTTAAGTAAAGGCGAAATACAGTCCACAAGGAAGCATAACTCCAAAGGGAAAAGCTAACCACACACTGCCTTACCAGCAGTAACTGGCTGCAATGCACCTGCTCTTCGATCTCTGCGCTGTGGGGTCACAGACTTCTCGCTACTCATTCACTGACCGGTGCTGAGCTGAACTTGGCAAAAGCGGTACCAACAGACCTCGCTAATGAAAAGCTAAGCTGTCCATTAAACCTTATCTGTTGTGCTATGGATATGGGAAAAAAAACCCTTATAAAATAAAATCACTATAAACCACTTTCCCACTGGTGATTTTTTTTTTTTTCCTGTATGGAGTGGAAACTGTCTCTAGAGAAGGGAGAAAGAATGTTTAAGTGTTGATTTTAACATGGAGAAAAATGGGATGGTAATTAATTTTCAGAAACACTTTTGGTGAAAGACTCCATCATAGTCAGACAATACTTACAACAAAAAGCAGGGCAAAATTCCACAGCACTCATCAGATGCATGTTTTTCTCGGTCTCAAGGGTACGAGCACAGAGTAGACAGAAGAACAAGATAAAAACTTCTCTATAACCCCATGGCCAGACTATGTCCGAAGGGCATATACTCCTCATCTCCCGGCAGATCCAGAAGTGGTGGGGAACATCTCACAGAGATAACCATGCTGGTTCCCCAAAGCCCCGCACACCAACACATCCAGGAGCGGGCTGCATGCAGGCAAGTGCCATTCGCTGGAAGTCTGCGGACCAGACCAAGCTGTTCGGTGGGCTGCATCTGGCCTGTGGATTATGCATTTGCTGTTCCTGATTTGTATAGTATTTTATTTCATTTTACACTATGTTATTTTGTTCCTTTTTCTGCAGGATATTCTGCATCTAAAAATGTCATGGTTTCATCCTCAGTTTTGGAGTAAGAACAAACTGGAACTGGGATATCTGCTCTAAATGTAAAAGCAAGGCTCATTTAACGCCATGAGATATTTTACTTCTTAGCATATGGTAAACACCCACAGCAGTATACAGCCTTTTTCATCCAGGAGAGAATGCAACTGTTTTACAGACTCTGGTCCTGTTTTAGCTCCTTTCTCCAGACTAATCAGGAGGTACTCCACAGACGTTAACAGAGCAGTCAAACATCCTCAATTTTTTGATGTATACATTACATTGCCTAGCTTTTTGCAAGCAATTTTGTGGAAATGTAATGGTTTATTTGTACTGTGACAGCCATGTAAACCATGGAAAGGCGGCGTGTGACAGATGAAGCCATCAACCGTGCTGTGTGGGCGCTAAGTATATTATACTGCTAATTAGTAGAGAACCCGCTATTTTCTTTAAACAGGCTGTCACCGAAATCCCAGAGCCGTTCTCATTTCCTCAGCGAAC
>NW_008794444.1:6544690-6547020 GCF_000699145.1 Aptenodytes forsteri
TGACCCCCCCCCAGCCTGTGGTGGGGAAGGGGAGCGCAGGGCCGGTGGCGCACTCGCTGCGGAGCGCGGCTCCCGGCCACAGGGCCCCTGCCTGACTCCGAGAGACGGACTGTTACATCAGCCGCTGCCGCTGGTCCAAGGAACACCCCGGTTTCGTGGGTCAGCGTGTGCTTTCCAGGCTTCCGAGAGAACCCTCGGGCACGCCCGCTCCTGCTCCCCGAGCTGCGCCGGGGACCTGGTCGCCGCACATCGCTGCTGGTGGAAGCAACTCCCCCAAGGCAGAGATGAGGAGTCCTGTGCGGAAAGGCTCACCGCGGCTAGAGGTGCACGAAAAGCCACCAGCAAAGACATTTTCCCCTAAGGCAGTCCCCGGTAAAGCCACACTGAGGTAGGGGTCTCGGCATGGGATGTTTGTGAGTTACTCCCTGTCTGCAGCTGCACCAGGAGGAACGGGGACGTGCCCGAGGTGCTGGAAGCAGCAGGCTCCTTCACTCCCTCTGCCCTGCTCCTGCTGAGGAACAGCTAGGCATTTTGTGAGGAGAGGACACGTAAAAAATGACGGTGTAACATCTGTAAATGACTTGGAAGAAGGTGAGGCAGTGCAAGTTTGTCAAGTCTGCAGATGGCACCAAACTGGGGGACCAATGTATAGGCCATTGCCTGGCTGGGGCGAGCCCAGTGGAGGCTGCAGTGCGGCCGTCCTGCACTGCGAGGGGTTATCAGGGCGATGGGGCCACCACCGCACACAGGGCCCAGCGGCAGGACAGGAGACTGGGGCACGCGCCACAGCTGGAGCAGCTTGGGCTGGACATGGGGAGAAACCTTTTATCCCTAGGCAGTGGAGCGGGACCTGGAGAGGCTGTGGGATTTCTGTCCATGGAGGTTTTTGAGACCCAACGGGGCAAAGCCTTGAGCAACCTGGTCTGAGACCAGAGCTGGCCTGGCACTCAGGAGGGGCTGGGGCAGAGACCCCCGAGGTCCTTTCCCAGGCCTTGATTGCATGATCCTACGATCCAAGATACTTTTCCATTGTTTAATGTTGATATACTCCATATATAAAATGATTCAAGAAGCTTTTGCTCATGAAGAGACCGCTGCACCCCTGGAAAATCTCTGCTTCTGCAAGGCAAACACTGAGCCACAGATCTGATTATACAGAGAACAGCACCAGTGTAAAAAGGCTAAAAGCAAAGGTGTGGTGCTACTTAATCTTGCTGTAAGAGAGCAGAATGTGTGCCTTCATGTAACTCAGAAATCATAACTTTTTCACAAATCTCAGAAGGATTGTTCCTCAGTGTTTAATTAGTGAATCCTTGAGGTTGGAGAGGTCTTGGCACTGCTGTGTAGACAGGCAGTTGTGCAGCCTGGCTGGCTCCCCCTGCCCAGAGGCAGAGGTCAGATCAGTGCCATTGCAGCCCACTACTGCAGCGAGGAGCCGTGTCTCCTGGGCCTGCAGTGCTCCCCAGCCCCTGCACGCTCACTGATTCCCATTGCCCTCTTCATGCTGCACGACACTCCACCAGCCATGAGCTCAGAAGCCATCTCTGACACAGAAAAGGTGGGTCCCAGCTCCATCTTGCCTTGTTAGGGCCATGAAAAATCCTCCCTCCCCTGAGGAGTTTTCATTTGCTGTGGGGAGCTAAGGACTGGGGAGGGCTACGGAGTATTTTTGGAGGAAATCAATATTCTTTTGCTACCTCTTGCTGCATACCACCGGCAAAGAGATGCTAACAGAGACTGAAGCTACACAGACTTTTAGCTTCTTGCTTTATAGACCATTAACTTTAAAGATGCTGTCCAGACTGCCTGCTCCAGTTGAAGAGTCTCTCTGATTATCTTTCCAGGTAAATTAATGCCTGACATATTTCTTTATTAGATTTTGAAGGGGCTAATAAATGAATTTACTAGGTTGTCGTGGTTTAACCTCAGCCGGCAACTGAGCACCACAGAGCTGCTCGCTCAGTCTCCCCCTCCCCTGCCCCGGTGGGATGGGGGAGAGAATTGGAAGAGTAAAAGTGAGAAAACTCGTGGGTTGAGATAAGAACAGTTTAATAATTGAAATAAAACAAAATAAATAATAATAATAATAATAGCACATACAAAGCAAGTGATGCACAATGCAATTGCTCACCACCCCAAATTCCTGTGATTCCTTAAAAAAATCACAAAAAATTATTATTATTAATCATAATTGATCATTATCAAAAATTATCATAATTGATCATTATAAAAATGATTATGATTAAAAAAATTAGCAGAGCTGATTAGAGGTTTGTAGAGGGTTGTATGTTGGTGTCATGGTTTAACCTCAGCCGGCAACTGAGCACCAC
>NW_008794444.1:6547219-6590271 GCF_000699145.1 Aptenodytes forsteri
AGCAACAACTAAAACATCGGTGTGTTATCAACATTATTCTCATACTAAATCCAAAACACAGCACTGTACCAGCTGCTAGGAAGGGAATTAACTCTATCCCTGCCAAAACCAGGACATAGGCAATTTCTTCATTTAATACTGCAGTTTAAACCAACAGACAACAGCAGAAAACTGGTTTATTGAAACTTGCTCATTGCCGTATAGCCGGTTTCGTGGTGCCAGTACCTGTAAATCCTCACTGAACAAGACTGAGTGATGCTTCTCAGCTGGAGTCCGCAAAATTTATAAATACACCCCCCAGAAGACAAACATAGCTTTTGTACACTGCTGCTTTTGTGTGCAAGTGGCTGCAGCCTCCAAAGCAGCACGGCAAGGGCTGAGAGCCCTCCATCCTTCTCCCCACCTCTGGCAGCCCTGCTCTCTGGGGCGCAGACCAGGCACAGCCGACCTTCCCCAGGCACTGCCAGAGACCTGCAGCCTGGGGGGCCCAGACGGCCCCTTGGGGCGTGTGGGGAGTGGGCTGGGCTGCTGCACAGCGAGAGCTGGTGGTATGTGTGGCATCACCCTTCCTAAACTTATGCTCTGGACGAAGGGACCAGCAAGACAGTGGTATTGCAAGTCAAACCATAATTTCCCATTAGATGTTAAAAACTATTTAATAGTTCTTAAAATACTTCTCCTTAGTTCAAAAGTAGACAAAGTAGATACTTTATACGTCAGGAAAGACATTTCCTTTTTCCCAGTGGAGATGTTATTTGTACCTTCTAAACACCAAAGCTATTAACAATAAACAGTTCAATGCAAATAGGAGGTATTTATAAGCAGAGGGGCACTGATGGGAATGAAATTATGAACACAGTCTCTTATTTCTATTCTTAAAATAGCCTCAATTTTATGCACATTAAAAATTCTTACTAAAACTATTTCTGACATTGTTACCATCCCTGGTACAGATCGAGCAGGAAGGAGCCTCCGGGATCTGCTGTGCAACACGGCCTCCCACACAAGCCATGTCTGGTGGCTGCCAGCGCACCCAGCACGTCGCGGGAGCGGGAGGGCACCCTGCCTCATGCAGCCAGCACCAAACCGCCTCCTGCAACAGCCCCACAGGCAGCACGGCCGGCTGTACCGGGCTGCCGGGGGCTCGGTCCTCTGGCTTCTCAAGGGCTGCGTCTAAACCAGCTGTCTCTGGCATGCTTGCAATGCTTATCACAGGTCAACATGGCTTGAGAAGGTGGTGAACACATTTATTCTCTTCTAGTTTCATAGATATTTCATGTGTCTCAAATTGTAATAACAGTAAATTATTCCATTATTTACCTTTCAGTGGCATCAGATATGGGACAGCACCTCTGCTACTCTATGTTATGTCTGTTACCATACTCCATGAGTGCCAGAATCTACAAAATTTATTATCCTCATGCATCTGTGACAAGGATACCGAAAGACCAACACACAGAACCATTTTTAACCTATAAGCTATGATTTTAAAATGCTCATTTCATACCAAGGAAATGAGTTTTAAGATGCCATTGAAACTTGCTGACAAAATTGAATCCTTACAGATAAACCATTAAAATGCACCAGAAAGAAATGCTTCCAGGCAAGGATGTCATTTATTTCTTTGAATTGGGTTCTGGATGATTTTTTTGGAGGGAGGAACAGGAAAAGAGTGGACAATGAGTATTCTGATGAAATACCTTGATTACCCATCAGTGTTTGGAAGAAAAAACAAACAAACATCAATTTGAAAGAATCGCCTTTCAGTACAATTGCTAGTAATAGTGATATTTCCCAGGTGACCAGCACTACATTTCCCCCGCATCTTGGCCCTGGGCAGCATTCGGGTTAGGCAGGTCTCGCTGCCGGGCATCAGGGCGCCCACAGGCCAGGCAGGCAGAGCTCCCAGCCATGCAGGTGGGGTCATAGGGAGCTGGACCCTGGCCACAGGACATGTGCATTGCTGGCCAGGCTCCTGACCAAGGGTGGTCTTCCAGCCCTCTGAGATGATCTTCAGTCAGGCACCCGTATCTGCACTGCAGAAGTTGTGCTTAGCCATGACGGAGTCTAGTGGAAGAGCGTGACTTTTTCTACAGCACAGCCGTAGTCTAAAAACAAAATGCGATAACCACATGATCCCTCTTCTTCAGAACTTTAGCTGTTCTATTTACAAATAAAAGCATGGGTGACTCCCAAATGGGAATAAGCTCTGAACACAAATAGAAATTCAGGGACACAAATATAGCTCGACACCGAAGGGTGTTTTGTGCAAGCAGAACAGCTGCATTCCTGGGACATGGCCATGAAATTGCCATTACAGAGTCAGCTACCACTTTGTATTCATGGACAGGGAGACACTGGACACTGCACTTCATCAAGTTAGAGTGGACGAGCTGTTCTCCCCCACTGTGCACTCCAGATGTTTCTAGTAATAAAATGTCACTCACTCTGATCTTCACAGCTTGTCTTGCCACACCACCACCACGTCATCCTTCTTTGGGAGACTGAAGATGTCCAAGAAACACCCCCTGAGGACATTTATTGAAGGTCAGACAGTGCTCTTCAGGCTCGTCTTCAGCTTTCATTGGCATTTCAGGCTGGAAAGGGCACCATGTGGACAGCACAACGTGTCTCCTGGCTGCAGGGATCCTTCTGGGCACAAAGGGCAACCTTGAAGCCCAGCACCCCAGCAAAAGGTTTGTGAGGGACTGGCACGCTGCATCCCTGCGTGGGTGTCCAGCCAGGTGGGGAGGAGGATTGGTTTGGTCAGTGATAGTACTGTCAACTTGTCATTTAAGAATTTACTGTCCTTTCATTCCTTATACTGCACTCTGATTCAGTGATTAAAGTGCTATGGGATCAAGAGAGCTGCCCTCTGTCCCCATCTCTGCCACTAACCTGCCAAGTGATTTTTGCACGTCATACCATTTTTCTGGGCTTGAATTTTAATAAAACAGGGTTAAAGCAGCAGACCTCCACTGCCATGCACTCTGCGAGCCCTGGAGGAAGAACACTGGTTATCTGAAAGACACAAATGCTCCAAAGTATGTGCACAAAACACTAGTAAATATTTTAATAAGGTATTAACAGTTGACGTAAAAGGCATTGTACTAATCTACAAAGAGCAAGAAAGATATGTCTACTTACACATAGGATTCTAGCCTCCGAACAGTCCTGTAATTTTTAGCTAAAGCCTGTTTCCAGAGGATTATCGATTGTCTCTCATGGGCATTATTTGTAGAAAGTTCTCAGGAATACCATGAATATTTCAGCAGAGCCTGAATTATACCAAGAACACACCCTCTTGTCATCTGTAGAGGAGCAATTGGCTTATGAGCGTGCATCACTTGAAAAATTGTATGTACATGTTTTAAATCCTGGGTCATTATGTATCTTCCATGAGCCTTAAATGC
This sequence comes from Aptenodytes forsteri, assembly GCF_000699145.1. Classification (NCBI taxonomy): domain Eukaryota; kingdom Metazoa; phylum Chordata; class Aves; order Sphenisciformes; family Spheniscidae; genus Aptenodytes; species Aptenodytes forsteri. Next base: position 6,550,633 of record NW_008794444.1, read on the forward strand.
TTGTAAACAACTTATTTAGTAATGACTCTGCATTTAATACAGATGTTTGTCTTGATGTCTGTACCAGGAATAATAGAACAGAAATTCTAATAATATAAATTTTGGACATATCCTATGTCCTTAATCTTGATATATTATAATATTTTGTAACTTAAATTCTATAAATTATTTATTACACAAAGTAAACTTTGAAAAGAAAATATGGATCAAAGAACAGAATATGTGAAATCAAGCGTTTCATATATGTTTCAGTCCATGAAAATCTACCAGTTCTCTCCTCATTTCCTTAGGATATTACACAGAACCATAAAAGCGCTGGTTGGAAGGGACACTGGCCTAACCTGCTGCTTACACCAGGGCTGTCATTAGCTCTCAATCAGGTGAAACATGGCTTTGTCCAGCTTAAAAACTCCAGGGACGGGGACTCCACCGCCTACCTGCTGCCTGTCCCAGCACTGCCCGGCTCTCCTGGGGGAGAAGACTTCCTGGTGCCAACAGCAGACCCAGGCTGTGCTCAGACAGCCTTCACCTTCTCGTAGTCGGGCTCAACAAGCCTCCAGCTCTCCCCTTGGCCACAGACCCAAGGGTGCCTCACCACCATGGCAGCTTCTGCTGGATCCACTCCAGTATCTCCACATCCCTCTTGAACTGGGGACCTGAAATTGGATGTGGTTCCCCAGGTGTCCTTTCGTGCTCTGAGCAGAGGAGATAACAACATCCCTTGCTTAGCTGGCCACACTCCTCCTCAAGCTGCTCAGCAGCTGTTTTTCCTATTTGTGGGGGAATGCCCCCTTGGCTCTTGCCTAACTGGCATCCACCAACACCTCCAGACCTTGTGCAGCAGTCACTTCCCATCCTGCACCAATGCATGGGCTGATCCTTCCCCAGAGGCAGGACTTAGCCCTTCTCCTTCCTGAACTTAAACACTTCTGTTGGGCCAGAAATTTCCTCATGGTCCCTTTGTACTGAAGCTCTGCTAGGTTTTATGCCACCCCTTCCCCTAATTTAGTATTGCCTATATATTTCCCAAAGGTTCACTTTGTCTCCTCATCCAGGATGCAACAAAGATGTCAAACCCCTCTGGCCCCAGCATCAGCTCCAGTCACTACTGGGTGGCCACCCCATGAGCCCAGCCAGTTCCTATTGCACCCAACAATCGGTCCATCCAGCCCAGTCAAGTCCTGCCTGGGAGTGTGGCGGGAGATGGTGCTGAGGTTGCGACTTGGCCCAGGCACATGGGCTCCTTGCTCTCTCCTGCCCCACAGACCCAGTCGTCCTGCCAGTAAAAGCCATCAGGCTGACTGGTCCCAATTGATTTCTTGTCCTTTGCATGTTTGGAAACAGATGCCAAGGGACATGCTCCGTGGTCGTTCCAGGATTGAGGTGAGGCTGACCAGCTCCTCTTCCTCCTCCTTCCCCTTCTTAAAGATTAGGGCCATATCACTATTTTCCAGTCACAGTCCTCTCCCAATTACCATGATTTTTCACAGGTGATACACAACAGCTCCCAGTCACATCGACTAACCCTTTTGGCATCCTCTGCGAGTCCCCGCCAGCCCCCAGGTTTGTACAAACCCTGTTCTTTCAAGCAGCTCCCAAACTGCTGCGCTGTCACTGCGGGTTGTCCCTTTCCCAATGGCTCGTGCACTGACTTTGCCTACAAAGACTGGAAAAACACATCTCAAGTCCAAACAACTTGAAATAGGGTTTTCACACTTGGTTTATTGAAGGTTTGGAAAGTTCGTGTTATGCTCATGTTAGACCTGGAGCTGTGCTCTGCTGAGGCATGGGTCCAGTGCCTGAGACCATTGCTTGCGGGAGCACAGCAACTACAGACAGGGATGGAATCGCAGAAGATGCACACAGACTGATGAGTCAGCCAGTAACTTGTTTAGAAGCTGAGCTGACCTCACATTAAAACAGACTCACCTCTCCAGTGACATTTGGCATGGATGGATTTTCTTGCTGAGTAAATCACAAGCAGGAAGCGTGAGCAAGAATGCTCTTTGGAAACTTGCCCAGGTTTCAATTAGCTGCATGCTTGGATGTGTGACGGACCTCGGTCCACTTTCCAGCCCCTACAGCCTCCGCTGGCGGCCCCAAACCCTCCCAGCCAGAGGCAGGAGTGCTGAGGGCATCAGGAACATTGGATCTCCCCGTCCCATGCCTGCCAGCATCCTTGCTGCCCTCACCTCCTGCTGAGCCACACGTGCCAGCAGCTGAACCTAAAGCTGTCAGCGGAGGCCAGCCAAAATGCACAAAAGTTAATGTATTTTCCCTTTCTTTGCAAAAATTCAGAAAATCTGCTGCATATCATGAGTGCCATCTACTGACGCTTTTCCCCATCTCTCAGGTATCCAGTTCTGCTCAGTCTGGGCGCAGCAGGAGCGCTTCCAGCCACCCTGCTCCTCGCACGACTAGCTTGCCAACCACAGAGAACAGCGTCTGCCTTGCATGTGGCCTGGTTGCTACTATCTCTAAAAGCCAGGTACAGATAAGGGAGCACAAACCTGCCTCTGAACGGTACCTTGCACTGTTGGAAGCAGGGAGTGCAATCCCTGTGTACCAGGCGGCCAGGAAGGACAAACCAGCCTCCGCTTTCCCAAGACTATTGCAATAGACAAAGCCAGGTCATCTCACAGCTTCACTGTCCAGGTCCCTCTGCAGAGCCTTCCTACCCTCGAGCAGATTAACACTCCCGCACAACTTGGTGTCATCTGCAAACTTACTGAGGGAGCACTCGATCCCCTCATCCAGATCATTGATAAAGATATTAAACAGAACTGGCCCCAGTACTGAGCCCTGGGGACCACCACTTGTGACCGGCCGCCAACTGGATTGAACTTCCCTTCACCCCACTCTTTGGGCCTGGCCATCCAGCCAGTTTTTTACCCAGTGAAGAGTATGCCCATCCAAGCCATGAGCAGCCAGTTTCTCCAGGAGAATGCTGTAGACTTTCTCCAAGAGAATGTGTTATACAGAACATAACTCAAAAGTATGCAGGGGTTCCGCTTACAGAAACATAAAAAATGATTAAAAGTTTGTTTTCTCTTTCTGCCACTTAGTCTGGTTTGCAATGCTGATTGCTAAATGGGAGGAGGTGAAAATTATGGTGCCTCTGTATAACTCCCAAAGGATGAGTCCTCATTCTTTGCTTGTGCTAAGGGAGACCCCCTGATCTGAGCCAGCGTTAATGGTACCAAGTCATTTGAGGAGCAAGTTACAGGCAGCCAGGCTTGTTCACAGGTTGTTGTCAAGGCTGCTCACCAAGCAGCTGTAAGCTTCAGACAGGAAGGTCCTTTCCTGCACCCCCCTGCCTTAGAGTAGCCGATATAACACAGGTGGAACATCTCAAGTCCTTGCTCCCTTCCTCAGGTTTGCTTTTGGGAGTGGGGAGCAGTAAAGCAGCACAGAGGGGAGGTGATTTTTTAGAAGGGCCAGTTTTTCAAGTAAAAGCATTTTTGCATCCTTACTGGCTCTCTGCTTTAAGCATTTTAAGCTCAGTGCTGTATTTAATTGTCTCTTTGAAATGTCAGCTTTTCAGTGAGGACAGCAGTTTGTCCCTGGCTGTTGCTACGTCAAGCAGACTGACAGTGAAGACAACTCAGCTAGAAACAAGGTTTCTGACAACTGAAGTGCACCTAAGGTTCATGATTCACATGTTTATATACACTTATATTAAACTTGAGAAGATAAATAGAAAAAAGTACAGCTGAAGTAGTTTAGAAACCTGCACATTAATAGGCATGATGAGGACTTGGAGCAGACCCGAGTTCAGAAGTGAAACGAGCTCTTCCCAGGATCATGGTCTGATCTGGGTCACCACATCCCCTTGGATTCACATCACTTTCTCTCCCTGCCTCCATGTCCCTATGACCCTGTGCTGTCATACGCAGCAGTCAGCACACAACCTGTGCTGCACACATCTCCAAGAGCCTTTCACAAATCATTTGCGGGTAAGATCAGATGGGATGCAGTGACAAGAGCTGGGTGCTGAGAGACAAATGGCAAAAAACGCACAGAAGTGGTGAATTGTTCAGATTTGAAAACTTAAGAAAGTTAGTGACTTTTGACAATCAAATCCCTGACAAACACACCTCATATTCCCTCTAACATGGAGCTCTACCGAGTAATATCTTTTAACTTTGGAAAAACAAAACAGAGCTAATGCTTCTGTTCTGAAATCTTATTAAAAAAAACCTTTTTTTTTTAATGTAAAGACCATGACTTTCAATTACTTCAAGCCACTTGTGTCACTGAGCAGAAAAGCCTCTGAAGATAGTGCAAGCCCAAAGCAGCTCAGCCTGTCCTGCTAGAGGAAGGCAGGCTTCATTTTTCTTTAGCTACCAACAGCACTATTGAGGCAGCCATTTGCTCAAGGCGCTCTAGAGAGCAACAGTAACCAAGCCTCCTCGTTAATAAGGGAAGTCAGATATGTAACAAGAAACACTAAGTGGTCTGTGGTCACTGAAAAAAAACACAGAAAGGAAGAGAAAAAGCATCCAAGGATCTCAGCCAAATCAACAACGCCCAACAAAATATATCCACAACGTGGACAGCTCTTACTAAGCATCTTACTGAACTGTAGATGGTGTAACTATTTACATGACTTGTGGGGCTTGGGATTTTTGTGATTGTTGTTGTTGGGGGTTGTTTTGGGTTTCTGTTTGGTTTTTTTTAATATTGCAAAGGCTTCTCTTCACCTTTCCCAAAAGTAAGAACAAGTGCCTTTTCCCAGGTGGTCAGTATGATGAGCCAGAGGACCCTCAGCCCTGGTTTGTTGGTATTCGCAGGCATTGTGAGTTGCAGGTGGTTTGGACAGACTTACCGAAGAGGGAGCACAAACTGACATCCACTGGCACAGTCTTTCCTTCTGTTTGATCACAGGCTCTGACATATCTGAAATCCATGTTTCATCCAGCTCTCCTTGCAGTCAGAGTAAAAGCAGACCTCCACCAGAGCAGCATCCAGGACAGTGCTCCAAGGCTGCAACAGTTACCCTAATAAAACAGTTGTAAAAGGAATTGCTGCAGACTCAGCAATTCTCTCTGGTCATCAGTCACCAGCTACATGGGGGAAATGACAAGCAAAAAGGTTGAACCTGATACAGAAAACAGGAAGGAGGCAGGGAGCCAGCTAAAGGGAGATGGGACGGGCTGTGCCGGAAAGAAATAAATAAATCCAAAGAATGGTTACTAATCTCAAGGTTTTGGGAGCACATTTGCTTATTCTCAGTATCACGTTACAAGTGGGAGCATTGCAGTGACACTTCTTGGAGAGTTATTTCACTGAAATGGCATCGCCCCTACAACAGTTAAGAGATGTGCAGAAAACATCCTTGAAATATCAAGTCATTCACATTCTGAAATGTCCTGTATGCCCTCTGCAAGGAGCTAATGAAATGAGACTCACCTGATCTGTTAAGATGCAGTTACTGTTGGTGCTTCTCATGATTTATGAAGCACTAAGTCAGGGAAATGCCGTGAACTGCAGGGAAGAACTAATGAGACACTGCAGAGGCATCGTTTGGAGGAGCCTCGCACAGCTGTCACCTACCCTCACGGTGGCCATCCTCCCTGCAGCTGCTCCGTGGGACTCGGTTGAGAATGGCCTGGCATGGGCTGTCATGCAGGGATGCAAACCAACAAGCGAATGCTGCAGCATCGTGATCATGGCCCATGGGCGGGAGAGGCGAGGACAAATGGTAGAGCTCCAGACGTGGACTTACAGTCCTCTTGCATTGCTCATCCAGCTTCTCCAACATTTTTCTGCTCCTGCTGATGCCAGAAACATGCTTATTTTCTCCCTGGCACTGCTCTCATGCTGTTGTTCACCCTCCTCCCCAGGACCCAGAGCTCCTGTGGACGCCAGTGACCCACAATGCTTGGGGCAGTCACAGTGCCCTGGCAGGGCAGGGTGCAGAGATGAGGCCAAGATCAGGACAGCACATCTGGGATAAACTTAAACCAAAATAAGCTCAGTCTCACCTACCATGAGTATAGAGGGAAGAACATTTCTTATTCAGATCAAGTGTGATTGATGGCCCTGATACAATACCCTCCACTCAGATACTTCAGGGGACTTAAATTAACATTTGTTATTAAAGAGCAAAGCTTTTCCCATGGACCTATGCCATTATATGTTTTCAAAATATCTGCATTTCTTTCAAAGGGATTAGTAAAGAAAATTCATAACATTGGATTAATTGAACAACTGAGCTTCAGAACAGAAATAGTTCCTTTCCAAAATATTACATTGATCACTGGAATTTAAAATCTAGGTTGAATTAAATGCTTAATTTGCTTTTATTGAGCTTTACTTTTCTTCACATTGGTCTTTGATCCGTTGATATTTCTGTGCCGTGGCAAAAAAAAAAAAAAGAAAAACATAAAAAGGAAAAAAACCCTAAAATTTATCCCTCTATCACTTCAAACCCTCAATTTTAGATTTACACAAAAAGCAGCAAGGTTAGGAAAGACCTTCCCATCTTCTGCATCTGATTTTATTTTCTGCTTTTTTTTGTAGCTTCTATGTATTATGGAAGATAGAAAATTAATGCATTAATGTCATAACCAGTGATGTGTTAATTATTAAGGACTCTAAAAGGCTGAATTCATTTGTACTGAATGAGTGTAAATTATATAATATGCCCTTTGTTCATGATTGGTTGCCTTTCCTTAGCTTTCCCTCTATAAGTTTAGTCTTCTCATTTATAGCCTTGACTAAGAAGTCTATTAGTGTATTCATCCTTGTTCTTTAGATACAGAATAAATTAGGTTCTTCAGAAAGCCCCACATTAACATGCTTTGCAAGGACCTACTAATCCACAGGTAAGGGGGATCTGGAAATAAGCCTTCCTCTTCCACACACATGCATGCAGAGCAGAGTTACCAGAGGAGCTTTTTGGTTTACAGAGTTTAGCATTTTTAGAAGCCTTGTAAATTATTTTGATTTTGGGGAATTTAGGGATCAGACTAAGATTTGCATATGCATTTGTATGCAGTTATATGAAGTGGTTTTGTGGTTTGTTTTTTTATTTTGTTTTGTTTTGAGCTACAAGGTATGGCACTCAGGCCCTTCCTCTGAGAACATCCCTTTCTCCCCCCACCCACATCTCACACCCCTCTCTGTCCATCCAGCAGCATCTCTTGCCCTCGCTGAGCCAAGCCCCACGGGGCAGAAGGCACCCAAAAACGTTTAGCTACAGTCTACAGTTTTTTAGTTTGCATCTTCATACAAAACCTCCCAAAACAAACCAGCAAGTGGCTAAACCTGCCCCTGCAGAGACAGGGCAGTGGCACTCAGCACGCCCTTCCTCTGAGAACATCCCTTTCTCCCCTTGAACCTCAGCAGAGTTGCAGCAGGTGGGACTCATTCTGCAGGGCAGCCTTAGAAGGACAGCTTCCCCCCCTTCCCCGAAAAGTTCAACTGAACAGGCCAGGGTGGGATCTGTGCAGGGTGGGAATTAATATTACTGGTTTTAGGCAGGGTCTGTATAATGAACAGAGTGAAAACAACGGGAGAGAACCAGGGCTGTGATTCAGAGATGGACTCCTGTAAAAGTACGGGAAAAGCTGAAGGAAGGGGAATCAGGGCTTGTACTTGTCATAGACAAGGGCTTGTACAAGTCATAGACTTGCTGTGGCCAGAGCTATGCAGAAGCTGGAGCTGTGAGATTTTCCATGTCTGGCAGGCAATACGCATGGGCAAAAGCACAAGCATTAATGGTGGTGTTCAGGCAGGAGGGTAGTAACCAAGTACAGAAAGAAGGAATGAAAAGCACTGCTTTTGAAAAGTGCATGCACTGCATGAAAAGCAATGCAGAGGCACTATGCTGTGAAGAGGTGCAAGTGCCCACACAGGGGGTGACAAACAGGGCAGAATCTAGGAGAAAATCTGCAAGAGTGGCATGAACTCAGGAAAACCTCACTTGCACTGAGGGATGGAGAAGACCCTAGTTATTCCATCATCCCAGAGAAGTTAGATATTCCAGACTGCTGCTTAGTCTCGCCAAAGTAAGAAAGCGTAAGAAAAGTAAGTTTTAAGTTATAGGGATAGAAACTGAAATTAAATGGACCTGGACCAGAATTTTCAGGTATTGCTTTTTTTTTTTCTTTTTACATTTACAAGTAAGGGTAAATAACTGTTGAAACAGTGTAGTTAGGAAATTAAGTAGATTCCACATTAGCTGGATATTTAACATCAAGGCAGATGGCCTCCAAAACATACATCCCAATAATTTGACATATGTTTGGCATATGGCCTTGGGTGAGCTTCCCTTAGGGCTGTTGCAGGAGAGTGGATATAATACAAGTCTTTCTGGCCTTACCACTATTGATCTGTGAAACTATAAACTTCAGGTAAAACTAAAAGTAAAAACTATAGGTAAAACTTTAAAATGGGCTTCTAGACAAGCTCCAGGTCCACTAGCAGAAAGTGTATCCCAGGCTGTCAGGACAGAGGGTGATCCGTTCTTCACTGGGATAGCTGCCTCAAGCTCGCTTTGCTATAGACCCCACCTACACTACCTTCACGGGGTGTGTGGGTCTGAGAGAACACTGTCTTTTGCTTGGTATCTTTACTGAATAAATGCATTGGCCAGTCTTTAAGTATCTGTCTATCTTGGCACTTTGGAAGTTCCCTGGCCGAAGAGCATGGGGGTCTGGCTCATCAGGCAGCCCTTCTGCCAGGGACCTGTTTCCTCGCAACATCACTACAGCCTAACCACAGAAGGAGAGCTGTAAAATACCAGTGACAATATAAATCTCATTAATGCTTCCCTAAAGTTTCATCCAGCAAAGGGTCATCTAAAGTTAGCCTGTACAGATGTCCTGTAGTGACCTGCTCTGTAGATATCACTCATGACTGAGAAATCTGATTGTTGTTCAGTAGCATTTTAGACAGCACTATCCTTTCCTACCCTTCCCAGAGAATGAGTGTACACAAAATGTATTTCATCTAAATTTTCTAGTGTGACTTATTTTTATGAGTGGGTCTTTTGTGCTTGAGATGACTGTCAGTGTGTGATGCTTCCACTGTCTGAAGGAAAGACAGTTTCTGCTCCTGTTAAGAACTCTCTGGGCAGGAAAACTGGCACATCAACATGAATATTAGCCGTGTTCTTGCATATACTTTATATCTATAGTTATAGAAGAAAGCTGTATGTGAAATCACCCAAAGCAGATAAAAAGGTAACCTCTTCACATGGTAAATTTATTCTCCTTGCTCTGCTTTATGAAGCTTTAGGGTTTGAGTGAACCGAGTTTCGATAGTGCAAGATTGTTCAGAACAGCGTTAGAATTGCTTTCATTCTCTCAGTATGATTTTGTTTTACATTAGGAAATGCCACCACCAAAACTACAAAGGGAATTTAAGAAGTTACCAAATCAAATTTAAAGTAGCAGCAAAGGAAGTGTTTGAGAGAAGCTCACCTTTTGATTTCTTTCCACTGATGCTCAGGCTTTTCTCGGAGGATCCACCAGCACCATTTGCTTAGACAGAACTTTGGTGTTCATAGTCCAGGCATGAATAAGATGCATACTTGATTGAATGCTGTAGAGCAGTTACTGTCCCACTCCAATAAATGTTCAAAACATGCCCTTTAAAAAAAACCACATCTGTCCATTTAATAACAGCATTTCACATTCCATCTCACAATGTCTTTCCTACACATGATGGTGCAGCTCTGCAGTTTATAGAATGAGCCTTTAAGGCCAGTAATAGGAAATGAGCCAGAGGGAAACACATTTCTCCTCCTGAATTTTAATTTCAGCAGGCACTCCCCTGTGAAATACACACAGTCCATAACTTGAGTGCAACTCCACGTTTGTGGAAGTCATAACGATGACTCATGTCACGAGTGATCTATTTTCAGTGGCCCAGGAAATTTCACTTTTCTTTACTGGTTTAGAAACTGAGCTGAATAATTTACATGCAAGCCTCACTTCACCCTCATATATAAAATATGCCTACTATGAGTAAGGATTTCAACTGTATATGATAAGCACCTATTTACCCACTTAGTGCTTCCATCCATAACACTGAAGGGCAAAATTCAGGGAAAGTGTTACCTTTAGAATTTACCATCTGATTGAGAGAACCCCACATTTGCCCGGAGTATTTTGATTTTGGGGAATTTAGGGATCAGACTAAGATTTGCATATGCATTTGTATGCAGTTATATGAAGTGGTTTTGTGGTTTGTTATTTTGTTTTGTTTTGAGCTACAAGGTAGCCTTGTGGGGCAGAGCCAGCCCCTCTGAGCACTGGAAGAGAAATCTTCCACCCCGGGGGTCCCAGCATCCCCTGCTATCAGTGCGGCTCAGCCACCTCCTGACTACCTGTCACCCCCTGTGAAGACATCGCCCCTTTGGCCACCGCCACATCTCACACCCCTCTCTGTCCATCCAGCAGCATCTCTTGCCCTCGCTGAGCCAAGCCAGTGCACCCACGGGGCAGAAGGCACCCACAAACATTTAGCTACAGTTTTGGTTTTTTTAGTTTGCATCTTCATACAAAACCTCCCAAAACAAACCAGCAAGTGGCTAAACCTGCCCCTGCAGAGACAGGGCAGTGGCACTCAGCACGCCCTTCCTCTGAGAACATCCCTTTCTCCCCTTGAACCTCAGCAGAGTTGCAGCAGGTGGGACTCATTCTGCAGGGCAGCCTTAGAAGGACAGCTTCCCCCCCTTCCCCGAAAAGTTCAACTGAACAGGCCAGGGTGGGATCTGTGCAGGGTGGGAATTAATATTACTGGTTTTAGGCAGGGTCTGTATAATGAACAGAGTGAAAACAACGGGAGAGAACCAGGGCTGTGATTCAGAGATGGACTCCTGTAAAAGTACGGGAAAAGCTGAAGGAAGGGGAATCAGGGCTTGTACTTGTCATAGACAAGGGCTTGTACAAGTCATAGACTTGCTGTGGCCAGAGCTATGCAGAAGCTGGAGCTGTGAGATTTTCCATGTCTGGCAGGCAATACGCATGGGCAAAAGGGCAAGCATTAATGGTGGTGTTCAGGCAGGAGGGTAGTAACCAAGTACAGAAAGAAGGAATGAAAAGCACTGCTTTTGAAAAGTGCATGCAGTGCATGAAAAGCAATGCAGAGGCACTATGCTGTGAAGAGGTGCAAGTGCCCACACAGGGGGTGACAAACAGGGCAGAATCTAGGAGAAAATCTGCAAGAGTGGCATGAACTCAGGAAAACCTCACTTGCACTGAGGGATGGAGAAGACCCTAGTTATTCCATCATCCCAGAGAAGTTAGATATTCCAGACTGCTGCTTAGTCTCGCCAAAGTAAGAAAGCGTAAGAAAAGTAAGTTTTAAGTTATAGGGATAGAAACTGAAATTAAATGGACCTGGACCAGAATTTTCAGGTATTGCTTTTTTTTTTTCTTTTTACATTTACAAGTAAGGGTAAATAACTGTTGAAACAGTGTAGTTAGGAAATTAAGTAGATTCCACATTAGCTGGATATTTAACATCAAGGCAGATGGCCTCCAAAACATACATCCCAATAATTTGACATATGTTTGGCATATGGCCTTGGGTGAGCTTCCCTTAGGGCTGTTGCAGGAGAGTGGATATAATACAAGTCTTTCTGGCCTTACCACTATTGATCTGTGAAACTATAAACTTCAGGTAAAACTAAAAGTAAAAACTATAGGTAAAACTTTAAAATGGGCTTCTAGACAAGCTCCAGGTCCACTAGCAGAAAGTGTATCCCAGGCTGTCAGGACAGAGGGTGATCCGTTCTTCACTGGGATAGCTGCCTCAAGCTCGCTTTGCTATAGACCCCACCTACACTACCTTCACGGGGTGTGTGGGTCTGAGAGAACACTGTCTTTTGCTTGGTATCTTTACTGAATAAATGCATTGGCCAGTCTTCAAGTATCTGTCTATCTTGGCACTTTGGAAGTTCCCTGGCCGAAGAGCATGGGGGTCTGGCTCATCAGGCAGCCCTTCTGCCAGGGACCTGTTTCCTCGCAACATCACTACAGCCTAACCACAGAAGGAGAGCTGTAAAATACCAGTGACAATATAAATCTCATTAATGCTTCCTTAAAGTTTCATCCAGCAAAGGGTCATCTAAAGTTAGCCTGTACAGATGTCCTGTAGTGACCTGCTCTGTAGATATCACTCATGACTGAGAAATCTGATTGTTGTTCAGTAGCATTTTAGACAGCACTATCCTTTCCTACCCTTCCCAGAGAATGAGTGTACACAAAATGTATTTCATCTAAATTTTCTAGTGTGACTTATTTTTATGAGTGGGTCTTTTGTGCTTGAGATGACTGTCAGTGTGTGATGCTTCCACTGTCTGAAGGAAAGACAGTTTCTGCTCCTGTTAAGAACTCTCTGGGCAGGAAAACTGGCACATCAACATGAATATTAGCCGTGTTCTTGCATATACTTTATATCTATAGTTATAGAAGAAAGCTGTATGTGAAATCACCCAAAGCAGATAAAAAGGTAACCTCTTCACATGGTAAATTTATTCTCCTTGCTCTGCTTTATGAAGCTTTAGGGTTTGAGTGAACCGAGTTTCGATAGTGCAAGATTGTTCAGAACAGCGTTAGAATTGCTTTCATTCTCTCAGTATGATTTTGTTTTACATTAGGAAATGCCACCACCAAAACTACAAAGGGAATTTAAGAAGTTACCAAATCAAATTTAAAGTAGCAGCAAAGGAAGTGTTTGAGAGAAGCTCACCTTTTGATTTCTTTCCACTGATGCTCAGGCTTTTCTCGGAGGATCCACCAGCACCATTTGCTTAGACAGAACTTTGGTGTTCATAGTCCAGGCATGAATAAGATGCATACTTGATTGAATGCTGTAGAGCAGTTACTGTCCCACTCCAATAAATGTTCAAAACATGCCCTTTAAAAAAAACCACATCTGTCCATTTAATAACAGCATTTCACATTCCATCTCACAATGTCTTTCCTACACATGATGGTGCAGCTCTGCAGTTTATAGAATGAGCCTTTAAGGCCAGTAATAGGAAATGAGCCAGAGGGAAACACATTTCTCCTCCTGAATTTTAATTTCAGCAGGCACTCCCCTGTGAAATACACACAGTCCATAACTTGAGTGCAACTCCACGTTTGTGGAAGTCATAACGATGACTCATGTCACGAGTGATCTATTTTCAGTGGCCCAGGAAATTTCACTTTTCTTTACTGGTTTAGAAACTGAGCTGAATAATTTACATGCAAGCCTCACTTCACCCTCATATATAAAATATGCCTACTATGAGTAAGGATTTCAACTGTATATGATAAGCACCTATTTACCCACTTAGTGCTTCCATCCATAACACTGAAGGGCAAAATTCAGGGAAAGTGTTACCTTTAGAATTTACCATCTGATTGCGAGAAACCCACATGTGCCCAGAGAGAGGAATAGCTGTGTCTTTATTCCACCTTCTAGCACTTGCAAGCATGCACAAACACACTTTCATTTTAAGTTTTCCGTGCAGAGGCTGTTTCCAGTCTCTGAGAGGTGACCCTGTTCCCGTGCCCCAGGGATGCTATTGCGAGAACTGCCTCACTCTCCACCGCACCAACCATTAAGCCGCAAACGCAAGTCATTGCCTGAAAGCGGTGCAGAAGCAGTTTTGATAGTTTCTTTTGGACATCCCCATGACAAGACCCTGCCTTTTGCTTGTGAAGACCTCCAGTCCAGCCAAGTATGATCCTCTTTCACTCCCAGAAGTGCCTGGAAGCCTCCTGCACTATGCTGTTCTCTGTCCAAATGCCAGCCTCAGCCAACATCATTTGCAAGGCCATTGTGAGGAAACATCAGCAACACCTCTATAATTTTTGGTCCTGTCCCTTGTTTAGGACAGCCAGAGGGACAGCTGCTCCCTGTCTGAGGCCATGGCCCTGAACAAGTCCTGCCTGGAAGAACAGCTCCATGTCCAGTCCAGAGCTCCAGGCTGGTCACACAGCCTGTGTGGTGCTTTCCCTTGCTGTGACACTAGCCTACGTGCTCATCAGCTGGACCTAATTTTTCCCTTTCCCCACAAGAGACCTGTAGGACAAGAATACGATTCTGAGGGTGGCAGAAGTGGTAGTTTTATCCATAGTTTCAAAAATCTTAAAGCAGACTCCTTCACTACAGGGTTTCTGATAGTTAAAGCCTCTTGCTGTTGTTTCTGGACTAGCCCGGCCATGGCCGTCGTTTGCCTTAAATCTCATGCCTTTGAGCACATCAATATCTGTGGCCAGCTGCCCTTCTCGGGTCTGCATTGTGAGCATGCTTGCAGCCGGCAGGCTGGAAGCTCATTCAGGTCGAGTGGAGAAAAACAGCAATTCCTCTCAGAAATTCAGTTTCAAGCAAACTTTGAGGACTTTGTGACACTTCTCCAGAGTTTGTGGCTCCCTGCTGGTCAGGCTTCAGGATCTCCACAGGGTCAGGGCCATGAGCACAGCCAACATTTGCATGGTGTAATCACACCTCAGGGTGAACCCTCAGGTGGGAGAGGGCAAGTCTAGTTTGCTTGTTTCAAAGTGTCTGAGTTAATGTTTTTTATTTCTCGTCACTGTAAGGCTGTCAAGTTTTGTTTTATCTGAAAACACAAACCAGGGGATGTAGCATTTCCAGTCATCAGGAAGAAATGTTCTAGGTTTGCCAGGGCAGACTAGCTGACACCCATAGATTAAAAATAAAGTTTTACTTTTTTCTAGCATAGGCTGCCTGGTTTCAGGCATCATGCTCCAAGCCTACCAGAAGACAGTTAATTCAGTGTGCTTCTGAAGGTGGTGACATGTCAGTGAAGTGACACCATGCAAGAAGATGATGTGTGATCTGGTCGGACAGGACCGCAAGATCCAGTAGTTGTGTCACTTCGTGCGCAGCAAAAAGCAGCTCTACAAGGCAGTACTTCCTGAAGTGACTTGTCTGCCGTGCTCTACAAAGCGTGTTACATGCTCAAACAGTGAGAAAATGGAGCAACTAATGGCATTCACTCCTCTACCCCAAGCCTTAGGGAATTTGTTCTTCAACTCCTAAACAAGTTTATTTATGTAATTGCAAATGCTGGGTTATGGTTAAGATAAGCAGTTATTTTGTTCTAGATCTGAAGTTATATTTTCCACAGGCATACTGAATTCAAAAATTATTGTATATTCCATTTGTGTGTGTAACAAATATTTATGTAATTTCTTTAGCTGGAAAATGGACTCAGTTACCTTTATGGCTTCCTCCATTACCCTTCTTAAAGATAATGCCAACTAATCAATAACCATGACACATTTTGGACAACCAGAGAAAATGATGTTGTGTGTAACCATATAGTATCTGCCTTCATACCTCTGGAAACTAAGTCAGAATTCCTTTCTAATTCTAATTTTTTATCCAATTATGTGCGCGCTCATTAAAATTAAATTGAATGCACTCACTTACAACTCTTGACCTGATTCACATCTACTTTGTAACAAATCTCTTCCACCACAGCTCTAAGGAGAAGCCAGCACAACTGCAGCATGGTGTAAGCGAGCGGTCCAGGACATGGAGATCGTATCCTCCCTTAATGTTTGGCATTCCATTACAGTGCTGTGACCTTCCTGCTGGCTTGAAGAAATTCTGGAACCACAGAATAGCTTCATTGCGTGAGCAATAATTATTGCACTTTATTTTTCTTACATAGTTTCCTTCCAACCTTTAGAAATCTGCAGGCATATTTTCAGAGCACCAAGCCTGAATTCATATTTGCACAGTCCATCTGCTGAAGCCAAGTTTCTCCTGTAATTAAGTGAATGGCACGCAGAGCAGTGCTGACCACCTGATGCCTTCTGAGGCTTCAGTCCTATTGATCTGGGGACTAAGCAGGGGAAGACCGTTGTAAGCACTAGTGGATTCATATCTATATACTCAGTCTTTTTGGTGCTCAAACTCATTTCTTTCTTTAGGAAGTTGAACTGGAATTGAAGAGCATGAGTTAAATATTTCATATTGTGCTGGAATGTATAATTCATGATCAAGTCCTTCAGAAAGGAAAAGATAAGATAGAGCTGCAAAAGCTTTAAATAAAGTATTTTCTTTAGCTTGTAGACAGACTGTTGAAAAAGTGCTTTCCCCCTTTTCTGTTGGTGTTATAAAGAAAATTAGAAAATAACATGTGATAGCAGTAAAAACAGGAACACTCAAAGTAGATTTGAGAAATTATTTGTTATTGTTTGTAAACAGATGCAATTAATGTTTTATATATGCTTCTCCAAAGGCACCCTGTTGCACTTAATTCCTCCACATTTCACACCCTCCCTTAGGAACAAGATGCACTGGCCTCAACATGTAAACAGCTCTATACGTTGTTAATTTGTTGTGCCAACCTCGGAAAGTCACGGACGGGGGTATTTAACAGTGCAGATCTTACAGAACAGGCATCACTTCATAAAGACGTGTGTGGTTGTTTCAGCAGTCTGAACCTTGACGTGTTTGTCACACTGACACCTGGGATGGCGTGGATGATGTCTGTGCACGGCTGCATCCCCCAGGAAGGGGGCTGGTCTCTGGTCACTGGCTCCCACTCGGAACCAGGCATGGGGTGGCAGAACCCCTCGGCTGCCCCCATGGTGCCCAGCCGTCCCAGCAGCTGCCAGGTTGCCTGCCCTACCCTGGAAGAAGATCACCGTTCTTCCTCAGCTTACAGTCCTGTCAGGGCAGCACAACTGTAGAGAAGTCCTCAATCATTTATTTCTGCAAAAAGCAAGCTGTGCTGAGGTCTCTCCCCTGGCAGGGGCTGTTACTGCTGTTATTTAACACTTGCACAGATGTGGTGCTTTGTTTGCCCTGATCTGTGGTGTCTCTGAGGAGCACAAATCCTGGTCCCAGTGCCCCAGCAGGACAGATGACACTTTGCTCCTGTGCTGGAGAGCTGGGGAAAGATGGTGAATCGCATCTCCAGCGCATATGAGAACCTCAATCTTTCCTGTCAATGGACACCACTGAGAAGAGCCTGGCTCTGACCACTTTGCACCCTCCCTTCAGGTATTTATCCACACGGATGAGATCCCCCTGAGCCTCCTATTCTCCAGTCTGAACAGTCCCAGCTCTCTCAGCCTTTCCTCATAGCGGAGATACTCCAGACCCTTCGCCATATTTGTGGCCCTTCATTGGACTCTCTCCAGTAAGTCCGTGTCTCTCCTGTACTGGGCAGCCCAGCTCTGGACACAGTCCTCCAGGTGTGGCCTCACCAGTGCTGTTTAGAGGGGAAGGGTCACCTCCCTCCACCTGCTCTATTTGAGCACTGACCTTAACAAAAACATCTGAAAAACATTTTTTAAAAAAACCAACAAACCAACAAACAACAAAAATTCAAAACAATTATCATTTTGGGGGGTCTTTTTTCTCTTTCACACTCATGGTGGCAAACAAAGATCTTGGATGAGAGATCTTCATTTTTTTCAGCCCATGGTTCAAGCAGTTTCCAGTATGAGAGCCCTGTGTTGTATCTCTGAAGCAGGTCTCTGAGGAAACAACTTGCTTTTGGAAACTGGAAATATGCCTGACAGAATTTGTGCTCTGTTCTCTACCACTTCTCCAAGGCATGCAAGGTTTCAAACATGCTCTGAAAGCACTGACTGCTGTTGAGCTTCCCCAAAAAGGTGTTCTGCTTTGCTCTGTTTCTGTAACAGAGATCCAAATTGTCCACTGGCAGTTTACTAAAGCAGCAAGTTAATGCGGTACTCCCTTCAGTTTCATGTAGAAAATAATCACAGATCTTTGATGACTGAAAAATAGACAATTGCTTGTTGTCTCTGTGCTTTCTTTGAAGAAATCTGTACAAAAAAACAGCAAGATTTTCACATATAGTTAATCATACCTATGAGACACTATCAAAGTTTTTTAAAATTGAGGGAGTTCAGGATGGCGTGATCGTGCTGCCATGGTAACAGATGTGTACTGCACACCACGGGTATCAAACTACGGTGCAGCTTTTCTAGATACATAAAATAAGGGAAAACATCAGAGAAGAATTCAGTAATTAGGGCACATTTATGTAAGCGCTGAAACTGCAAGCATGCAAGAAACTTGAAAATGAAACATGTTAAAGGTCCTTTCATTGCCATACTGAAAGGTGCCTTGTGTGGATGACTGTCTGCACCGATAGATACCAGCTACAGCAAGCCTGACCCTGCACACGATGCTATGGTGCCAGCGCAGCTGCCCATTGCCACTGGGGTCAAGGCCTCTGGTGGGATATTGCTGCCACTGCCGTGCTTTTCCCATTTAAAGGATTCCCCATTACCTTTCCACATAGACATTTGTTACAAAGGATGCAGAACTGGGAGATTTTTTTTCCCCCCTTGTTCCTATTTGGAAGACAAATAAAAATTCGAATTAATAAAAAAAAATCACAAACATATCTACACCTGTGCCAAAGAAAGTCTTCATGAAAGCCAAATACCTTGAAATAACACGTACATCAGGACAGGCTAAGTTAAAATGCAAACAACAGTATTTACTTATAACAGCTAGTGAGACAAGAAGTTTGAAAAATGTTTATAAAAGACTGAAGTGGAGAAACGAAAGGAAACAACGCTCAGTCTCTTTGTGCAAAATGTCATATATTAAAGGTTTCTGTTTACCACCCTGTCTCCAGATGGTTTATTGCTGGGCATACTGATGTGATCTGCCCCATCAGACATGTCCTTCCTCCACACCTCAGGCCAGGCTCCTTGGGGACACTTTTCCCAGTGAGGCACACAAGCAGTGGCAGGTGGACCCTTCCCGGTGTCCTCCAGGGAGCCTGGTCCCATCCTGGGTTAAGGACATCACTAGGGAACTTCCTAGCGTGGTACAACCCTCGGACTATTACCCATTATTGCTCTTTCATGTGGGTGGTGATGAAGATGCAACACATAGTCCAAGGGCAATCAAAAGAGACTTCAGGGCCTTGGGACAGTTGGTAAGGGAATCCGGGGTGCAGGTAGTTTTTTCCTCTATCCTTCCAGTTGTGGGCAGCGATACTGGAAGAAACAGATGGACCCAGTCTATTAATACATGGCTCCATGGCTGGTGTCACCGCCCAATTTCGGGTTTTTCAGTAATAGGATGGTCTACATGGCACCAGGCCTGCTGGCATCAGATGGGTGGGAAGAATCTTTGTTCATGAGCTTTCCCAAATTTTGAGAGAAATAAAAAGACAGGCCGTAATATCCAGCAGATATGAGATGCCATGAAGACAATATAGAATCATAGAATCATAGAATCATTGAGTTTGGAAAAGACCTCTAAGATCATCGAGTCCAACCGTCAACCCAACACCACCATGTCCACTAAACCATGTCCCTAAGTGCCTCATCTACTCGTCTTTTAAATACCTCCAGGGATGGGGACTCCACCACTTCCCTGGGCAGCCTGTTCCAATGTTTCATCACTCTTTCAGTAAAGAAATTTTTCCTCACATCCAATCTAAACCTCCCCTGGCGCAACTTGAGGCCATTTCCTCTTGTCCTATCGCTTGTTACTTGGGAGAAGAGACCGACCCCCACCTCGCTACAACCTCCTTTCAGGTAGTTGTAGAGAGCAATGAGGTCTCCCCTCAGCCTCCTTTTCTGCAGGCTATAGAGAGCTTTTTAAATCACAGGGTCATGAAGTTCCTGTTTATCATCAAAACTTGCTTCCTACACTCTTTTCAAGTCTTTGTAAGTGATCTTGCACTTCCATTATGCTGGCTGTTCCCAAATTTACACTCATTTTCTCTGCCAGATTTCCTCTGGTTCTGTCCTTCAGCAGGTAGGCTTTTCAAGAGGATCAGAATTTAACCTTCATCCAGGTATCACCTGAATTTTTAATGATCAGTCTGAGTCACACACCAGCTGTGCCATCGCTGTCATGATTGTTTATGACATTACTTGTTTTAAGGACGGTTTTGCCTTTTGATATGGAAGGAGGGTGATTTTCTCCATTGGCAGCTTGTTTCACCAGGCTTGGAGGCAGGACCGAAGCCACAGAGTGGTCCCAGGAAGCAATGACCTTGGAGAAGCTGGGAACGGAGGGAGTATCCGTACCTACCCTGATAACACGTGCCTGGCAGTGTGGGCTGCTGCCCAACGTGGGACTTTTTTGTATCAGCAATTTCACTGTCATTAAACTAGTGAATGGTTCCAGTTCTACATGAGTCCAGCAAACCCAGCAAAACCCTCCCACCAGAAAATCCTTTCCACCAGCATGATGGACTTGTGGCTGCTCAGGCAGTCATCCTATACCACTGCATCCTTCTGGCTTCCTCCAGTGAGCACCGATGGTGCCGCTGGGGTCGTAACTTCTCATGATCCGAACTAGCAGACTGTGCTTCAAAAACAGTGATACACAGTCCCGCTGGTGTATCTGTGTTCATACCAGGCATCATGCTTCAGCTAATGAATAAATAACAAGTAATAAATAAATAACAAACAGTATTGGAGGCTCAAGGGGAACAAAGATGTTGGAACACAGAAAACTCCTGCTGCATATTAGGAAAAATATTTCCCCGTGACAATGATCAAACACTGGAGCCGAGGCCCAGAGTGGTGGGGAAACCTCCGTCCTCAGAGACATTCAAAACCTGACCGGTTATGACCTTAAGCAAACCTTGGCATTGGGTGTATCATTGAGATTAGTCTGTCTTTGAGCAGGGGGTTGGATCAGATTGCCTCCAGAGGTCTCTTTTAAACACCACTATTCTATAGTTGTGTCACTCCATAAATTCTAACTAAATCCCCTAAATCAGTAAGTTTAAAAATTTAAGCATAAAAACTTGTGCCTAAGAAGTGCTAGTCCTTGCTTATTTCTCTTTTTCTCATAATATATAAAATCTCTCTCTCTCCCCCCCCCCCCCCCCCAAATTAATTCTCAGTATAACTAAATGCACACATACATTGTCATCATGCATATGTGATAGCATGTGAGGCTGATTTACAGGGTCTTCGCTGGATTTATCACTCTACTTTTGGGCTTTTCATCTTTCAATTTTTTAAAAATTGACTGTGATTTTTAAAACTGATAATGAACAAAAAAAGTGTATTATTAAGTTAAACAAACAAAGTTTAATCCATTATCTTGCTCTGCACTTGTCTTCAGCTTTGAATTGCCCATTCAAAATTTGACTAAGATTTTAGAGCAAATGAGGTTTGCAGCATCAGTGAGAACCTGATGAACACTCTTCTATATTGCAAAACCTCTTCAGTGCCTGACACCCATTGTGGAAAGCCTGAAACTAGCATAACATGTCTAACAGCACCTGTAAAAACACAGAAATAAGTTTTTTTCTAGAATAAAAAATTAAAAGGAAGTCAAATTTTGAAAGGACTCCCTGATGAATATCGACAGTGGGGTGCACATGCATTAGTTCATGTTCTCCCCCTTCCCCATGTTCACCTCTGTTTCCTCAGGACTTTTTTGAGGACAATGATGGTTGTCTATAGGAATGCACCTTCCAGAAAACCCATGGTCATGGGCAAGTCCAGGGGGACCTTAACAGGAAAATCTAATGTAAAATATATGCAGTTATAATTTTGGGTAATCAGTGATGTTGGTAGAGTTGCTAGTTGAAAAACCTAGCATGGTGTTCATGCCTTACACACCTTGTCTTTGCATGCGTACTCCTAAATATTCTCTCTAGCTGTTCAAAGAGTTTTTATTTGAGAGAAGATAATTCCAGTTGGAAAATCTTAGTACTGCTGCAGGCGACAGCTATGTTTCCTCCCCAAAATAAGAACCTGCTTCAATTCCAGTTATCCACGTTTCCACCCTACTGCCTCAGCGTGCGTGTAGGTCCAGATGATGCTGGGATGCAGAGACCTCCCTGGCCAGTGTACAAATTGTCACCAGTGGGTTTTTGCATGAATTCCCTCAGACACTGAAAAATCACCTTCTTGGAAGTGTAGGCATCAGAGACCACATCTTTGCAGATGTAGAGAAAGGTCTCCCCAAAGCCTCAGAGAGGCACTGTGCCACACACCAAAGCAAATTATTGGTTAAGTGCCATGGGTTATCACTTTGCTTTAGCTAATTTGGTAAGCTTTAGTGACTCCCACACACTGAGAACTGCAGGAGACATAAATATTTAATATCAAGGCATAGAGAGCTGCTAGCAGCTGAGGCTGGCTCTCCCTTTACAACCCAAAGTGAGGGAGGAAGTCCTGAAATCAGAAAGTAAAATCAGGGTGTCTGAAGATAATTTTAACTGATGATTTTTGGCCCTTCCAGCCTGTGTTGCATACCAGCCTGAGATGTGCAGTGCTAAATTCCCTGCAGGAGCAACGTTGTAGGCCAGTATCAACATAGACTGCCTGGAGGTGCTTCTTGGCGTGAAGCAGGTTGCTGCAAGCAGGGGGACAGCCTTCACCATCGCCTCTGCTGTGCCAGGGCGGTCACTGCAGCAGGTTGGTCACTCTCCTCCAGCCAGCCCGCACGTCAGAATTACGGCACAGCTTATGGAGATTCACGTCGATACCAGCTGCCTCTCGCCAGCCTCCAGCTGCCCTCCACAGGGTCCTGCTCTCCTGGGGGTCTGGACCAGGGGTCGGCTCAGGCACACTCCTGTGAAGTCCACAAACGTGAGTGTCCTTCCCAGCAAAGCGCAGTGGAAGGCTGAAGCCACCTCTATTTTCACTTTATTTTAGGGGCAGGTATGCATATCTTAGGAAGTTAAATGTGCTCAGGACCGTTCTCCGGCACTGAGTCTGTAAGGCGTGATGTGGGTGCTGCTCCTAATGCTAAGCTGTCATACAGGGGCCACATCCAGAGCAGGAATGCTCCCGCCAGTTGCCCACCGGGACTGGTCTATGGCCTGTATTTGCTCCAAAACCATCTGTCCTGCGAGGAATGGACTTCAGCCTCATTTTTGATCCTATAGTTTGGGACCTGTTTGTTGTGGCAAGACAGGTCACCTGCAGCCCAGCAATTGAACATTAGGGCTGGCAGGGCTCTGCTGGTCGCTGCCTGCCCATGCCAGAGACCAGAGGGCCAAAGTCAATGGCCCTTCACAGATCCACCTGCCAACAGTACGGGTAAATTGCTTGCCTCTCCCAGCCACACAGCAGACCCCAAGGGTGGTGGTGTGGTCATCTGGTGTGGCATGCAGAGGATGCTGTCCTGTGACAGTCCCACCAGATGAGTCCCATCAGGCTCAGATGATGAGGTGAAGATCAGCATGTCTTCTGAGTCTCTGAGGCCGTCAAGGGAGGACTGTTAGGGGACAACCATGCTGTGCCCGCAGCCACGGGGGATACGTCAGCTTATGGCCCTGCCTACAAAGCCGAGCTCCCACAGCGAGAGCCCAATGCTGCCCCATGGTTCTGCAGTCAGACGACCTCCATGATCCGCCTCTGCTCTTCAGACAACCAACCTCAGAACAATAAAGTCAGTGCATGAACAGCATCCGAAGAGGAAAAACAGTGCATTAAATATGCAGACAGACCTTTCAAGGGTCAAGAATATCAGCAGACTCTGAAAATTGCCAGATGACATCGGGTAGCACTAAGATAAAGTTAAAAATTTATTGGTGGCGTTTCACACAAATATAAATAAAGAGATAAATAGACCTAACAGGAACTGTTTGTGTGAACACACAAAATAAAATCTGTGATCAGGAATTTCAGTAGAGGGCACCAACCTCAGACTCTGGATAAACAGAAAAAGTAGAAAGTTGCTCAAAACTGAAGACCATATCAGAGGTCTTTTATTATAATTAACTGCTTTTTCAAGCTTCCTTGTTGAGATTGCTTTCAACCTGTAAACTCCCACTATGTATGAAATGCTAAGATTATTAGCTTTACTAAATGAACTTGGATGCCAAATCCCCTTTCTCCTCTGCTGAAACAGAGTCTTGGACAGTGTTAACGTGGAGCATCCACATGATTCTGCCAATGTCCTTATCGACCTTTTCTTAGATCTTTAAAACATCTGTGGATGAATTTACACTTGAAATTGAATAGCTTTTTTCTGCTCAAGGGTGTTAGTGCATTAGAAATGTCAGCCTTTGAAACAGATATCACAAGGCGCTTAGTTATAAAAAGCAACACAATTTTATTACCTGACAAAGACAAGCTTAAAACATTTCATTTAAGAGACACAGCTGATTTTCACCTAAATATAGCAGAAGAAATATACTGTCAGTTGTTTCCCAAAGCCAACTTATCACAAAGCTGATGCAGCAAAATTGTGCTCATGAGTTCCTGGGGGAAAATGATTTTTTTAATTTTCTCCCTTCTAACAAAACATAAGAGCACATGGCAAGTGCAAAGAGCCAGACAGGTAACAGACAAGATTGTGAAGAATTTAAAGGTGATTGGAAGAGGTCATGAAGAAATCAAACTCGCTATACTTGCCATTTCATTAATTTTCTGGTGAAGCAGCCAGGATCCCAAGCTCTCTGCACATATCAGTGTTCATTACTGCTTGAACAGAGGTCACAGAGGGTTTGCTGCAATTCTTTTGCACTGTATGCATTACTCATCAATCCAGTTATCATTGCATCATCATTTTATAGACGCCTTGTCATAACCAATGACACAGACGTGCCATTGAGTTTGGTGTAGGGATACAGCTCTCATCAGAGTTAGGTTTAAATTAATCAAAAGCAAGTTTTAAAGCAAAGACAACTTCCCTTCTTAATCAGAGAAGAGGACCAAATGGCCAGATGAAAGCTGCTTATGTTCTGTGTCACAAAAACCTTAGTGAAAACCACATTGGCAGTAACTGGTAATAACCAACATCCACTGTTATATTATAATCAATATTCATTGATAATGCATAATCAATATGCATTTCATTCTCCTCTCTTTGCCTTCTGAGGCTTTGTTTCATCTCATTCATTAGAAGCTACAGACAGGCCCTTGATAGCAAAGATTTAATATGCTGTGAGACCCAGTACATTTCCCCAGCCCCTGCCAGCGCCTGCAGGTATGCACTGCAGTCCAGGTGAGATCAGGGCTGTAGAGGGGAGCAGCAGCAATGAGGAGTGTTGTGTCAGTGCAGGCATTCACCCGGGAACAACTACCCCAGCTCTCTCCTCTTCCAGGGCACACACCTTCAGGCTGACTCTGGGATGGGCAAGATCCTGGCAGCCTTAATACTTGGTGCAAAAGGTGAAAGTTGCTCTATCTGCCCAATATCAGCTTGAAATTGTCAGCCTAACCCTTATCCTTCCTCTTCACCGCCTGTCCCTGCCATGCGCACATGGCTGCACAAGGGCATGTGCTCTGGTCTCCGAGCTCTCTGTAGCATAGATAGCCACCTGGAAAAGTCATGACAGATATGGCAGGGTCTGACAGTATCATTACCGAAGATATCCCCAGCTCAAGTGCCGAACATGGTGATGTAAAAATAATGCTGCGAAGGCACACAGTTTCACAAAGCACGAGGGGTGTTACGCTGAATAATCCCAGCAATGTTCGGCAGGCAAGTGTGGGACAGGCTGGGAGAGGGCACAATGCCGTGCACACACACAGGAGCAGCACACGCCCTGTGTGCATGCACTGACCCAGTGCGTGCTCTGCACACAGGTGCCTCCCATGCATATCCCACCAGCTGCACTGCAAACAGGACTCCTAGGTGAAAAGTAGTAACACAACTGAAAGTTTTCTGCTTCTTTATTTCTCTTCTTCATTATGCATTTGATTACCTATTTTCGCAGGGCAAGGGGCACCAAAGAATACTACTCCAAGAAGCTCTGTGTTCTAAGCAATTAAAAAAAAGTTAGACCATTGTAGTGCTTGGACCTGGGGGTTACCTACAAGCTCTTCATTCCTCTATATGTGTTCTGTGTTTTGCATATTAATGCAAAATTAGTGTATGAGTATTGACCAGGATAAAGGAACACGCCTGAAAATTAGAAATTTATGCACAAGTTGCCCTTAGTTTCAATAAAACGTCCATTGACACTTGCTTTCAAACCTTTGCCATAGCCAGAACAAAACCTTTGGTTCCACCCTGAACCCAGAAGCAGAGCTGCGAGCAGTGCTCATTTTAGCAAGAGGCTGTAAACTGGCTCCAGGGCTCCCTGAGAAGTGTCTGCCCTCTGAAGGCTGAGCCTCTCCTCAGCTCAGCTTCAGCTCCGAGGCCAGGGAAGCCATCTGTGCCAGTTCCCACTGAATTTCATCCATACTAACCCCAACTTAAACATGGTTGAATACAGTATGGCAATCTCTACGTAATTCCAGTCTCCCTGCCACATGGTGTCATGTGCAATGTCTGGGACCTCTGCAGGGAAAAAAGACTGTCTCTGCTGCTTGAACTTCTATCTCTCAGATGAAGCTGAAGAAATAGATTAGTTGAGAGCATCGTATTAGAAACATTTTTTATGTTAGATTAGAATAAGTAGGGAGTAAAGCCATACTGTAAAATGATTAATTCGTTTTAATGATTGTGTATCTCTTGTTTCTATTAGAACCCTAATACAAGCATAGGTATTAGAAAAATTATAATTACCAACTAATATTATAATGTCTAAGTTACTTCACGGGAGAGCAATGGGACACTTTGCCCCTGAACAACTGAATGCTGATGTGGAAGAGAAATGTCCTTTTCTTCGTGCCCATGGCAATTTTTATGTGTCTTGTTGAAATGACCAAGTTTCTTTATCAGTTTTAATTCTCAGTTACACCAAGGTTCTGCTTCATCTGCATCCCCAACACAGGAGAGCAACTCAAGAAGCTTAGCTGTCTCTTCACACTCAGTCAATACCAGCTCAGCATACAAGTCCCTTCTGTTCTGTGCTCCCCTTCAAATGTCATCAATCATTTATTCATGATGGAGAAGCCAGTAGCTGAAGTCAGCAGTTCGTCACAGGCTCTCAATCTGTTATTTTCATTCTCCGGGAGATCTGGAAACCCATTGCTCTCTTCCTCAGATCACAGCTTGCAGAAGAGTGCCTTTTCCACACGGTGGGGCCATGGCGAGGGGTTGCCAGATGCTCTCACCAGCAGACGCAATCCACGCTGCCTGCTCAGGAGCCACCCTCTCCATCCTGGGGAAAGGCAGGCTCAGCTGCCAGGGAATAGGCTGGTGCCTGGCTGTGGTGGGCCCCTGGCAGATGGCTGCAGCTGTGCCACGGCCCGGGGAGAACGGGTGCTCCAGCAGGGAGATGCTGGTTGTCTGGTCCAGCGTGCAGCTGCAGAGCCGAGCCGTCACACAGCACCACGTGCTGTCCCTGGGACGCCGGTCACAGACACCCCTCGCCCCGCGGCAGCCACTCTGCTGCACTTTCTGTCTTCAGTGCTTACCCCTCCTTCCTGGCTTCAGCCCTTCTCACATATGCATCTAAGTCACCACTGGAAAATGCATGTTATAGGCAAAGTTCAGTGAGCATTTCCCTGTTGTTCAATGAATAGGTTTTTTCCTGCTTTTTTCTGTATTTCTTTTTTTTTTTTGAGGGCACATTATAAGACATGCATATGGACCTGCATAGACACTGGATCCTTAAAGATTTTCAGTAACGTTAACCTGACTGTAATCTCAGTACAGAAAACTGTGAGATATGCATAATTTCTGATTTTTCAGGAAGGTATCTCCTCACATTACCAGTCTATTTTCCTAAACATGTAAGTATCTTGTCATACCAGTTTTGCATTAAAAGCAAGAGAGTAGCCAAGAGAAGTCAGTGAAAACAAAGTTAATTGCTGCAACCATTAAGTACTGGTAAACAGAGACATGTGTAAATGAGGAGTCCCAGGTTTAAGATTATCGGCATTAGGATTAAGATGAGAATTTGTGAGTGGGAGGCAAGCCGCAAAGAGCAACATTCATCAGCACAGATTCTGACTTGAATGTGATGATAAGTAAGAACATTAATCATCAGCTGTGAGGTAGAAACAACAAAAATATAAAGGCAAGCCTACACCTACTCTTAGAATACTTGAGAAAACTTTAACAAGCCTGCGACATCTCCGAAAATAATGTGCACAGGTGCGTCTTGAATAATGGAGAGGATTTTTAATGTAATAAACTGTGATAAACTGATAATATAATTACCAGCATTTATTCAGCAATCAATCAGAACTGTTGTCAAACATTGATGCTCTGTTTTTTTCAGAAGCTTGACAAAGAGATTGCCAGTCTTCATAGGGAAGTGAAACAAGATTTATGCAATTTAGCCCAAGTACTCCTGTCTTCTCTAGTGTTTGACCAAAATAAATGAGGAGCATTGTGTACTGCAGGCACCGCTGACCAAACCTCACTACCTTAAGTGTATGTTCAAAACGCTATGTTTCTTCCTTTTCCTCCATTTACCACAAGACCTATCCATGGGTCTGTGGCCAAGAGGCTTGGTAGATCTTAATTTGAGATTAATAATAGGAAGAGGTGAAGGAGAGAACAAACCCCAGATTTTTACCCAAAAGTTTTACAAACACTGGATGAAGGAGAATCTGGACCCCAGTGACCACTAGGTCCAAAAAACAAAGTCCCTGTTTTCCTCTATCACAGCCTGCTCGCTGGCAGGGCAGGGTGAGGAGCAGAACAGCCCTTGACGTCGTGCAAGCACTGCTCAGCAGTAACTTAAAACTTCCCTGTGTTATCAACGCTGTTTTCAGCACAGATCCCAAACATAGCACCATGCAAGCTACTATGAAGAAAATTATTCCAGCCAAAACCAGTACATGCTGAGGCTGGGGACGTGCCATCTCCAGTCAGAGCACTCCCTGTGTGCAAAGACACAGGGGGGGCAGGTATGAGCCCCTCAGCCTTCATGGAGGGGCAGTGCCAGTGATGTTAAAGCCATGGGACACTCTCCACTGGGGCCAGGCAGCCACGCTCCTCACTCTGAAGGAACTTTGTGCCTCTGGAAAATCACCAGCATGCTTTGTCACCCCCAGCGGAGGCCCCGTTCACCCCCAGAGCTGCAGCTGGAAGGAGAGAGGGAGCAGCTGGGCAGAGAATGCGTGGGCTCAGTGCACGTGGGCAAGGTGCTGGGCTGACCAGGCATGGGGGAGGCACAGACACCCCCCCCACAAGACGTGCAGTTTTCGCAGGCTCATCTTCCCTGTTTCTCTCTTTTCCTGGGGCATTTCACACCAAGTAGGGCCAAATATGAGGAGCTCATTATACCCCCGAGACCATGCACCGCAAGCCCAGCCTCCCCCCTCCCCTCCCAGGCAGCCACGCTGGGTGCTGGGGCTGGGGGTGCTAGCGTGCCCCCCGGGGCTGGGGTGCCCCGCTGCCTGCCAGGCGCTGCAGTTGCTGCGTGCAGGTGAGCACCCTGCAGCCCAGCCTGCAAAGCTTTACTTTTCCTATTGCACCACTGCTGTGAAAGACAAGTGGTTTGGGGGAAATGTCACAGTTTTAACTATATGTTGTAATGAAGAAATGTGAAAACCTGGGTCAGTGCAGAGCCAGCAATCACTGGGAGGAACTGTTAGTGGCAAGGCGTGACTGAAACTGCAAGAGAAATGTAAATCTGCTTAATAGGAAATGGTACAATCAAAATTATTTAAGAATAAGAAGGAGATGTTTCCATAGCAACAAAAAGCAAGATAAAAAATAGTCAATAAAAATTCCAACACTCTCTTCTGCATTAAACTAATCTTCCCCAAATCTAGACCAGCAATTAACTGGTTAGTACCAGAGAATGGAGAACGCTGATACAGTGAGTATTCTCCCCTTAATAAAAATTTCTGAGGATGCACATCTCATGAAGTGAAAATAGGATATTTTCCAGCCTTAGTCAATCAAAAATGTGCCTTACTTATTAATAATACATTGATTTGCTTAGTGATAAGCAGGTACATCATTATTTTTATTATTGTAATAGGCGATAAACTGAAAACATGGGCATGAGTTAACAAATAAACATGATTTCTCCAAAAGCTCTATATTTATCATTTGCTAAAAGCATCCTGAAAAAAAATGTAGGTTTTTTTTTAATAAAACCAATATAATATTTAAGTAATACCTGTAATTAAAAGCAATACCTGAGTAGCCCACTGAAGGGCTTATTTTAATTTCTAAGCATGCATCTTCTCCAGCGTAGCTATAGTACACCCAACACATGGCAAAACCATCTTTGGTCTACTTCTGTTTGGTTATTAATTTATTATTATGACAATCAGAGAAGCACTTTATGAGCACAGCATGGAAATGCCTATCAAAAGACTAATTTTCTTCCTTTTCTATTACCTCTGCAATGAATATGCACCCACTGCCAAGTAAAGATAACTTATAGGATGAAAGACAGTAAAATAGAAGAGGGAAAGGGAAGAGATTGCCTCCATGACAATGAGAGGATGCCAGAAGCTGAGAAGCAACAAGTCAGTGTTGCTCTTGAATCGCTCCAGCACTGAATCTTTTTCTCATGTCAGTATTGATGTGTCCCGGGCACATGTCCAATGCGAAGGTCTTCCTTATTTTTTATACTTTGATGTGCCCCAGCATGAGACTTCGTAATTAGGCGTCTGGGAAAAAAACTGGGTTTTGGGATTAGTTGCCAAACCTGAGAAGGAAAAAGAATTTGGATGGAAACAATATTTTTCTCACTGAAATGAAAACCGGAAAGCATTTTTTTCATGTTGACAGAAACCATCTATTCAGCCTAAACCAGAGCCCTTCAGGATCAGGCACAGTGGTACAGAAAGCAAAGGCAATACCATCCAGTTGTACAAGCAGCAGGCGTGCTCTCTCGCAGTCCTGTTTCCCAGGAAATCTGTGAGGATCGCACTCAGTGTGGGATAACCTCATTCTGCCTGGCCCCGGCTGGCCTGGACTCACCTCAGCAGGGTCCCTGCCTTTCTGCAGCCAGGGGGTCAGCCCCTTTCCGCACTGGACTTGCTCCCTGCAGAGTCAAGGTAGGAGCTCCCCGAGCTTAGCGCTCCCCAGCAACTCTCGGAGGAGGGGGCATCCGCTCCCCCCCCTGCAGCATCCTTCCCAGTCCGCACAGAATTCAAGGCAGTCCCTGGTCTTGAACCGGGGGACAAACAAAAAGGAAAGAGAAGTCTTTCATTCAAAAACAATTAAAATTAAGACTTTGTGATGTTATAGCTTAATGGTGAGGAATGAAAAATTCCCTGCTTCAGGCAGGAGGGATGACAATTAGGCAACCCCAAATAAATCACAATTTACTATACTCAAAATGTGTTTTCAAAGACCTTCAAGGATCTCTATGCAATAAAAAAAAAAAGGCAAACAAAAAGTGGAAATGCAGAACCCTTGAAATGGGTTCTGCTTTCCCCATTTTTTCCTCCCCACAGGCTGTTGTCACTGCAGCTGCTCTGAGCTGGCCCAGCAGCGAGACAGAGCACAGGGGCTGGCGGCTCTGTGCCCCGGGGTGGGACGCTGCCCTGGAGCACTGCAGTCCCCCGGCTGTTTCTGCCTGACCGCACTGCTGAGCTGGAGAGGCTGGAGAATGAGGCACCTGGTCTGGATTGCAGGTGGAGGCTCTGGGCTCAGAAACCTCTGAAGGTCAATGCCTTGCCAGGCAAGGGTGCATCAGCAAATGTGTGTCACCCAGTTCACCCAGTTACGAAGGACAGAGATTGCATCTTTCTTTGGCAGCAAGGCTGCTTCCCAGTGATGTGCATAATACAAGAGTCTTTTTTCTTCCAAAGCAATATAGTTCAGCGCAGTCCTAAAGGGCTCAGACCACTCTCCTTCACCCAGGTCTTACTAGTCTGCATGTGGTAAAAACAATCTTTTATGCTAGCCCTGCACTAGATTGTACCTTACATCTTCATGTAGAATTATGAAGCCCTCAGTGGGCATCTCCTGCCAGCTATTCTAAGATCATCAGCATTTTTTCTTTTTTGGGGGGAAACAATTGGCTGAAGCACACTGAGCTGCTGACCAGAAGCTGTTTGGGTTGGCTTTTCAGGTTGGGCAGGAATGCCTTTGGGATTCTCTCTTCTGACCAAATGACTAATTCCACCAGCTGAGCATATAGATGCTCTCTTTTATTAAAATCAGTATTTTATTAAATCAGTATTAAAGCTCTCTAAATCAATAGTAAATCAAATTTTGCGCATTATTCATATTTTTATGTTGCTAAAAATTTCAGTCACTAGTGTACAGTCTGTAGACTGTTTCCAGGGCAGGAAGCACAGCTGAATGGACTTTCCCTAACAATTTGAATGAAGAGTTATGAGTTGAGCTCCCTCACTTCCTTCTTCCTCTTGGTCTTATACCCACATCTCATATGCAAATACTCTTCACGTATATATCGCACTCTGTAGCAGGAATCTTGTTCTCATCTCCGTCTGCAGTGCTAAATAACAGGGTGCAGGCCTGAGCAGTGCCTCCCTGCCGGCCACCCCCAGCTCTGCTCGGACTAGCCCACCTGCCTCCCCCACACCACGGCTCATCCCCAGCTGTGCAGCCAGCGTGGTCTGGGCACGCCGCAAAGCTGCCATTTGCTTTTGGGTCAGCAGCGCGTCCCCTGTTCTTTTTTATTTTTTGACATAGGTATAGTCATTGCAGCCATGACTTTGTTCCAATGTGTTATTTTTTCCACACAAGATGTTAAGGAAACAGGAAGGTTTCTGGGCAGTGAGAGAAATGTTTGATTGTACAGCACAAATATTGAGGAGGAATCCTGCCCGCTCCGCTTCCCAGGACAGCCTACTTTTTCTGTAATTAGCAAGGATGTTCCCACCTCCATCATCACTCTGGCATTCAAGCGCTCTTCAAGAAATTTATCAGGGATTTTATTTCCAGCAGCAGCATGCTGGTGGTGTTTACCATGACGGTCACAGGCTGCACTTGCTGCAGCTCCCTCGGTGCTCTGTCCAGGAGCAGCAACCTGCTGCAGCTCATGGCCCTGGAAATGCACTGGCCATTTGCCAGCTGCTGTCTCTGGAGAGCTGATCTCATGGTAAATACCCCAGCATCAAGTTCTCATCACATTTATCAGTGCCAGGAGAACAGCTTTGCACAGCCAGACTTTCTCACTTGACTCCTGCCCCTCCCCAGTCCCTTCCCAGCTGGGTGAGGAGAGTTTTCCTGATGGGTGGTACCCACACCAGGAGAGGACAGCTGCCTTGGCCGTTCCCCCACAGGAGCAAACAGAGCAAAACTCTCTCCTACAATTCCTTGTTTCTAGCTAAGAGTATTTGAAAATGCTGTTGAAGCAGTGCTTGTGGGTGAGACCCTGGGAGAGGACGAGGAGGGCTGAAGGTGCCTTGCTGCCTGCTCTGTGCTCTGTCTGCTTTTATGGTTTGGATCATTTTTATCTCCAGTGCTTTGTAAACTGCACCCTGGAAAGAATGAAGAATCCCATGCATGTGCCAGTTGTGTCTCTGATATGAACTTTATGACATGAAAATAAATTAGAAGGTTCACTTGATTTTTTTCATATTTATGACCATCAGAAGTGCAAAGACATGAATGGACACTTTTTGTTATAGACAAATGGAAACTGAGATTAATCTCTTGTGAATCAAACATGTTCAACTCTCCTTTCTGCTGGACAATTTTTTACAGCAAGAAATGCTACTCTTTGACCTTTCTGACTGCTAGGCAAGAGGGTGAATCGCACAAAAGGAAATAGTAATCAACAAGAAATGTAATATAGCGCTGAGACTAACTCTCACGGTTTCTTGAACTGCTAATAGTTCAGAAATGGCAGCGACCTTGCAAGGGGTTTGCAAAGCACAGAGTAAGACAGAAGAACTCTCCATCTGGACTAAACATGCATCAGAGGGTCGTGCCTGTATCCAAGGAATTTGCTCCGCTCCATCCTTGCTCTTGTTGCTCTGAGAGATGGATGTAGGCCTCCTGAGGGCAGTCGTGGTAACCAGGTAAGAGTCCCTTCATCAGTTGCAGCCCTCACTTCCTAGCCTGCAGCGTCCTGCTTATTTCCCAGTCTTTCCTCCCAGCTCTGCAAAGCTGCAGTTTGCTGGTGTGGTGATACAGGCCCTGAGTAGCTGGTTCTGCATCCTTAGTTCCCAGGAGCTCTGAACCATCTCAGTTATGACTGTAAATGATGCTTTTCAAATGGTCCCCAAGAGCTAGACACAGTGTTTCAAAGAGATAACTATTATTTGTTCCCAAAATTACATTGAGTAGAACTGTTGAAGAATCTTTTGTGCACTGAGTCATGCTCTATTAGCCAGAAAAGATAGCAGAAAAAAAATTACAACTGCCCAAATATTAACCATTATCTGTCAGCATAGATTAATACCACCCAAACTTCATTGCCTAAAAGGCTACGCTTGCCTAATAAAACAGCAATAGTTTTTATGTGAGACCTCACTTTAATCCTTCTGCATTCCTGGGTTGTTTAGATTGCCTTGCTTCAAATGTCAAATTTAATCAGTGTGCCACCTTCTGTTAAAAGCATGCTTTTTAAATAAAACTTTGATAGACATTTGTCTTACGTAAAACTTATCCTTCCATGCAAAGATCAAAAGCAGAACACTGAACGAAGGATTTGTCTAAAATCAAAGAAATACTCTTTCTCTAGCTGTCTGCTAAGTGCCTTATCCTCAGAGTTCTTTTCACTTTCATTACACATCACCCTGTGCAGACACTGCCACCACCAAATAAGAGAATTAGGAATTCATCTGTGGAGTTACTGACTAAAGCGTGGTGTCAAAGTAACAAAGCACGCCTATGCTGCCTGAGGGCGTGCATGTGCCCTTGCACAATTCTGTTGATGTGTGCTTTTGCATTAGCCACTGACCAACGTATTTATTCATGTTTTTACATACTTTGATTATTAATAATTATTAATTCCAGTCCAAAACTTTGACACTCTTTTTCAAGAATCAATATTCTTAATTAAAGCAGAGGTGGGGTAGCACGGCTCAGGGTAGCTGTGCCTGGCAGCGGAGATGGCTCACCCTGCGGTGCAGCTGTCAGCTGCTCCTGAGCACAGCCTGGCTCATCTCTGGATGGTGTGCACTGCCAGCAGCCCAGCAGCACCCACAAAGCCAGAGTTTGCAAGTGTTGTTTGCAAACTGTTTTCCGAACACTAGTGAAGCTGTGGGGTGCTGTTTTTCTCTACAGGCTCACACCAGTGTCTGCAGACCTCGGTGAGCAGCGGGCACCCCAGGGTTGCCTCAGGACCTCCTTTTTGGAAAGAGGCTCCAGTGGTCCCCACTGGCTGCACTGTGCACAGTGGGTGGGTGTGCTGCCTCCCATGTGGTCTCTGCACACAGAAACTAGTTTCCCTTCAGATTAAGCTGCCAAAGAAGTGTGCACCTGAACTAGTACAGCTGCTAAGAGGCAGCTGGTCCACAGGGGCTGGGATCGTCCCAACGGTGGTCTCAGTTTTACATCATAAATTAGCTGGCACTTCTGCATGCCCATTGTCTGGGAGCATTGTCAACTAGTCATCCTCCTGTGCAGTCATTCAATCAGTGCTTTACTAAGGATTCTCCAGAGTACAGGAGGTTGCTCTCTATTTATTCTCTTCTCCTGGCTGTGCTCAGCTCCCTCTCTGGCACGCACACCCTCATTGACCACGCAGGCATCGTGCTCCTTCTAACTGGCTGGCTTGAGTTTTCACAAATCAGGGGAAAGCACCTGAGTATTCACAAATGGCTGAAAAGGCTGTTCTATTTCAGTGCTTATTGCTGGTGACTGCTAAAAGGGAGAAAGAAAACCCCTGAGGCTTGGGGTCATTCTTCTGGAGGGGAGGGGAAGGGAGGGGAGGGGGCTCCTTCTAACTGGCTGGCTTGAGTTTTCACAAATCGGGGGAAAGCACCTGAGTATTCACAAATTGGCTGAAAAGCTGTTCTATTTCAGTGCTTATTGCTGGTGACTGCTAAAAGGGAGAAAGAAAACCTGAGGCTTGGGGTCATTCTTCTGGAGGGGAGGGGAAGGGGGGGGAGGGGGGAGAGGAGAGGAGAGGAGAGGAGAGGAGAGGAGAGGAGAGGAGAGGAGAGGAGAGGAGAGGAGAGGAGAGGAGAGGAGAGGAGAGGAGAGGAGAGGAGGAAATCATGCTTATTGTGCTTGAGCCTCAAAAGGAATTAGGGTGAATTTGCTGAGCCACTGAGGTCAGCAGAGAAGCAGCCAGAAGGAACCCAGTGCCTGATAATTTGCAGCCTCTGCTACCACCACACCTCATACCTGAAAGCTCATTTACTCACCATTAATCTAAATAAGAGTGGACTTGCCCCCGGTGGGAGGGCTTACAAGGCAACAGGGCGCTCCAGGACAGGGAGTGTTAAAGCCAAGGAAGGAGAGCTTCAGAGGTGTCTAAGGGAGAGAGATACGTTGCACAAGAGCCCAAGGAGGAATCACAGGAGTTGCAAGATAACAACAAAATAGCTGCAGGAAAGCAAGTGCCTGCCAGATTACAGCTCAAAGAGACTAAAACCCATGAGGTTCATCTATTTATTCCAAGTCAAAATAATGTTATATGAAATTTTCTAAACTCTTCCTCCCATACTTCATTTTGCAAGATAACAGATCAAGTACATTTCTAAGTCTTACTTATTTACTCGTTTCTTACACACACAGTTTATTTGTAGTGAACACTGGATACTGCATGTCTCTGCTCCTCCGTCGTGTGTGACTTGGGTGGCTGAACTGCCCTTAGCAGCAAGAGGGAATTTCTGCTTGTGCCCTATTTTGATAAGAGCAAAACATAGCACAAAATAAACACCAGTTTACCTCTAATCTTTCCAGCAATCCAGAAGCTTTGTAAGACATTACCTAAAAATTAGAGAAAGTGAAAGTCACATCCAGGCCATTAATTCAGTTCCTATGCTCTCCACCATTGTTTGATGCCAGTCTCAGCAGGGCTGTGGTGGCTGCCACTTTGAGCAGTGCTGCTGAACCTGTTACCCACCCTTTCCTCCGTGGTGTCCTGTTGGTTTTCATCATCCAATCTTTTCTGGGAGAGGTGGGTAACTCTTAGGGGTGCAAATTCCCATGTGCTGTGCATGTGGATCTCAGCGTCAATGGTAATGAATAATAATAGTGTTTTCACATTTTCAGCTATTTATATTGCTATGGTTGTGCAGCCTTTCCCCATCATGGGGAAACAACAGCTGAAGTTCCATCTTTCTGACCATACAAATAATGAGCAATTCCCAGTTCACATACCTTGATGCCTCACTAGTTTTCACATTCACACTGTGCATTTCTCTTGCAACCCTGTAACTCAGTAGTACACTATTGCCATTGGCACAGGCTTTGTACTGAGTTTGTAGGACCTCAGGGCTGGGGCTTGTCAGGATTGCTCTGTCTGAAGTCTTTCTGAACTTAGTTGAACAGAAATTTGTCTAGTGCCCAGGTGGCTATGCCTGACTTGTTTAACTTTATCTATGTGAGTGACAAGCACTGTTTTTAAACGAATAGTAGGAACAAGCAGTTATTCTGTGCAGAATGAGGCATCTATGACTCCAACAGGAAGATGCAATTTAGAGGAGTACAGGTTGCGTAATGCACCATGTTGGAAATAACAGCAAGCACTAGTACTAGCTCCAGTACGCTGTGGTGAAGCCTTCTGTGTGCAGCCCAGTGCAGCTGCAGGAGGAGTTGTCCAAGGCCCCCCCAGGTCTGACCACTCAGGCAGACTCAGGGCAGGCACGTTAACATAGCCCCTGCGCCGGTCAGAGCTCTGCAAGAAGCAAGCGAAGGCGGCACACAGCACTTGTGCAGCCATTCTGCTTTTGTGTGCCAGAGCACAGAAACCCTTCAGATATGGATAGATCACTGCACACAGGACTGTGGTCTGCTCCTGAGGAAATAACCAGCTTCAGTACAAACTGTAATTCTACTCTCTTTCTTTATATGTACAAATATATATATGCACACACATGCATACATATATATATGTTTGTGTATGCATGTACATTTTTCCACTGTATGCTAAGCTACAGGAATCCAAATAAATCACATATGGAAACATATCCTGTATCTGATATATTTTGCATAACAGTAAGTGTGATGATGTGAATGAGGCCAAGGAAATAGTTTCAAATTTAAATAACCATGAAGTAAACGTAAATATGTATGTCCCATTTGTCACTGTGCAGAAGGCCAGAAGAAGTGATTGTGGGCCATTCATAATGGCATCATCACTAAACGAAGTTCTAATTCTGCCTGGCACAGGGAGTGCACACACTGTGAGACTGTGCAAACACTGACACCAGTTTTAATGAAATTAAACTTCAGTCATTTCACTTGGTATTATTTCATTAGAAGAACTGTGCTGTGAAAAAATAATTTTCCTTAATTAACATTTTGTTCAATTAATTATTTCTCTCAGAGGAGATTTGAACTTTATTAAATTATTTGAAAGAAAGAAAACACATCTCAATATGGATATTGCATTAATTCAAAGCAACCCATAAGCTTCCATTTCAATAACGGTTGTCATTTGTATTGATCTTTGCAAAACTTCTCAAATCAATAATCTTTCCCAGAGGTTAAATTTTGCCTTAAGACAGAGACCATATGAAGAGAAATGTCATGTCTCAGACTCCTGGAATGTCTTGCAAGTACAAAATGAGACATGAAAAAGAGGCAGAGAAGCAGCAATGTTATTTTTGCGTGGAGGAACAGAATTCTATTGATTTTATTGGCTGTGCAGATACTGTAAAATTCAGGCTCCCTGTTCAAGTTAGCCTGGCCCATTTGACAGCTGGAGCCTCCTCCTTCAGCCCCCTGTTCTGCTGGAACATCTATTTCCTCTCCATCAGACATCATTCAGAAGAACATTCATCCATCCATGACCTCTTCTTTACATGCGTTTTCATGCACATTGCTTCTTATGCCACTACGGCTGGGCAGTGCTCCGCAGCACTGGGATGCTGACCACACTGCCGCTGCAGAAGTGAGACCTGCAACCATTCCTCCCCCAGGAGCAGCCCACCAGCGCTGCCCCCAACCCTAGTGCTCCCGCAGCTGGAAGGCAAATCCCTGCTGGTGTGATGCTCCCTGAAGAGGAGCTCCCAGGCCTTGCCAGGTCCCAGCTGGGGCTGCACTGATGTGGGGAAGTGGGAGGGTCCCACCATCTCCATAGAGCACAAGAGCTCTTGACCCCCATGTGTAAGAAATCAGGAAAGGAAGGCAAGCGACGTCAAGACCTGCTGGTCAAACTAAAGGGCAAGAAGGAAATGCACAGGCAGTGGAAGCAGGGACAGGTATCCTGGGAAGAGTATAGGGATGCTGACTGATTGTGTGGGGATGGGGTCAGGAAGGCCAAGGCTCAGCTGGAGCTGAACTTGGCAAGGGACACAAAGAATAAGAAGAAGGGCTTCTACAGGTATGTCAGCCAGAAAAGGAAGGTCAAAGAAAGTGTACCCCCCCTGATGAGCAAGACTGGCAAACTGGTAACAATGGACGAGGAGAAGGCTGAGGTAGTCAACAAATTTTTTGTCTCGGTCTTCACTGGCAACCTCTCTTCCCACACCTTTCAAGTGGATGGACTGCAAGACGGGGACTGGGGGAGCAAAGTCCCTCCCACTGTAAGAGAAGATCACGTTCGTAACCACCTGAGGAACCTGAACATACATAAGTCTATGGGACCTGACAAGATGCATCCCAGAGTCCTGAGGGAATTGGCTGATCTAGTTGCCAAGCCACTCTCCATGATATTTGAAAAGTCATGGCAATCAGGTGAAGTCCTTGGTGACTGGAAAAAGGGAAACATTGCACCCATTTTTCAAAAGGATAGAAAGGAGGACCCTGGGAACTACTGACCTGTCAGCCTCACCTCTGTGCCTGGGAAGAACATGGAACAGATCCTCCTGGAAGCTATGCTAAGGAATG
>NW_008794444.1:6591388-6639367 GCF_000699145.1 Aptenodytes forsteri
GGTGGATGCCCCATCCCTGGAAACATTCCAGGTCAGGTTGGACGGGGCTCTGAGCAACCTGATCTAGTTGAAGATGTCCCTGCCCACGGCAGGGGTGTTGGACTAGAAGACCTTTAGAGGTCCCTTCCAGCCCAAACTATTCTATGATTCTATGATTCTATGATATCTCCCTGGCATGCTGAGCAGTGAGGTTCTCCATGCTCTGCCACCTCTTCCCCTGACTAAAACACTTGTGTCCTGACACTGAACATGTCTCAGGAGGGCTGGGTTTCGGGTCGGTCCTGGGCCGCTGGCCTCCAGGGCCTCTGAGGGGTGTTGTGCCCCCCAGCACTTGGCAGCATGTACCCCAGCTTGGTAGGGGTAGGCTGGGTGGTCCCTGCTTGGCTGCCTGCCCCTCAGCCAGGGGAGGACAGAGCTCATCTCTGCTGGCTGCGCACAGACATTTACATACGAACACACACACATGCACATAAAGCATCATTTTAAGAAAGCAGAGTTTCAGAGCTATTTCCTGGCTGTGCGAGTCAGATCCTTGTCTTCTGCAGCCAGCTGTGAGAGAGGCCCCTGCCCTGGTTCCCCCCCACTTCAGGTGCCGGCTGAATCCCACCTCTCCTGACAGGCACATACACTCGAGGGCTGGGCATCCCCTCGCCTGCCTGTGCGGCATGCTGAAAGCCGGGGTCCGAAGATGGCAGCCTGGCACCAGCCAGGCAGCCCAAGGCAGGTTCCCAGGCCAGCACCCCTCTCCCAGCTGCCTCGGTGCACCCCATGGCCGCCTGCAGCAGGGTGATGTGCTGCAGGCGCAGCCCCCTGCGATGCTTCCCAGTGCCCCTTCCCTCCACCTCGGCAGGGCTTGCTGAACTCACCACCGTGCTACCTCCAAGAGCCCCTGGGAGGAAGCTGTATTTTCAGTTAACCAACACAGGCATTTAAAGAGTGTGATTAGTATTCACATAAAGAACCTCTGAAATCACTCCGCTCCATAATTATGCTCAAATTCATTAGCAATAATATTAGAACTATAATTAAGTTCCAAGACTTGCATGAACTCCAGACAAAACCAGAACTTGTTATGAAGGATGGCTACTGGAGTCACCAGCATCGAGGAGGTAAAATTAGACCACAGCAATGTGAATATATTGCTTAGCAATCTTGAAATCACATTTTTACTTTGGTTTCTTTTGCAACATCCTAGTATAAACTGTAATTTTAATATCTGATGTCTACCTTTTTCTTTCTGTCATTGGATCAGGATTCTTAATAAAAAAAAGTCACAGAAAAGCTAGCTTACTAAGTTACTTAAAATTACTTTATGTTTATACCCTAATGAAGTCTGGAAAGCATCCTACAGGATTCAAAACCATAATTTCAAAGTAGATAACTAGACATAAAATATATTTTAAACACTAATTAGCCCCTGACTTGTTGTTCCAGTAGTTATGAAGGGTTTTCCTTTGGTCGGAATTACTCAATGCAGATTGGATTCTTCCAGGGACTGTCTTTATATAAAACCTGAGAGTTTGGGGCTTGGAATAGGAACAACCGGAAGGAAATGTACAAGGCATTGTACATGAGGTCATTAGACCATTCTAGTCTTAAAATTCAGCCTACTCCTTCTGAAATCAACATTTTTCTACTTATTAGAAGAAGATACGATTCCATCCCAGTAAGCTATGACACTTTAAAATTTATTTAAAGTTAATAATTTAAAATATTTGAATAAGCTAATGATGGCACATGCAGCAGGGGAAGCAAGCATGAAGATTAGAAACCACTGCAGAGCTGTGGAGCTGTGACCTGGTGGGGATTGCAGCACTGGAGTGGGGTGGCTTACACAACAGGGCTATGACAATGGACGGGTACCGGTGACCCCGGTGGGCTGGAGAAGGGTTCAGGCTCATCAGAAAGGAGCAGCTCAAGTGCCCAGAGCTTGGAGTTCAGCAGGGTGCCTGCAACTACACTAGCAGCAAAGGGAAGAGTAAGGAAATGGAGGGCCATTGCTCACTGGGGCAGGGGGTGATGGAGAACACAGACAAGGCGGGGGTGCACAGTGCCGTCCTTGCCCCTGACTCCCCTGGCCAGGTCTGCCCTCAGGTGATGAGTCCCCATGC
The DNA here is from genome assembly GCF_000699145.1 of Aptenodytes forsteri. Classification (NCBI taxonomy): domain Eukaryota; kingdom Metazoa; phylum Chordata; class Aves; order Sphenisciformes; family Spheniscidae; genus Aptenodytes; species Aptenodytes forsteri. Next base: position 6,593,500 of record NW_008794444.1, read on the forward strand.
AGAGCCTGGAGGAGAGCAGCTTTGCCCACAGCAGTGGGGGTACATTACTCAATTCATCAATTCAGTGGCTGTGCTTAAACACGACACAATAAGAACAGCCTGAATAAGTTACACAGTGGGCACAAATTCCCTTGGTGCAATCTCTGGCTGTGTCTACACTGCCGGACCATCCAGCTGTCAAACTTGCTGCCCCTGTTCCAATATACCAAATCTGCACCTGTGCTTTGTGGATACTATGCATCGCATTCCACACACATGCCAGGCAGCTGTGCCATGCTGGGAGCATCTTCATTGCTGGCTAATGTGCACAGCCTTGTACTAAACCCATCAAATCACAACTGTCCCCACCAAAAAGCAGGAAAAAAAAATCCATGAAAATTGTAGTCCAAGCAACTTTATAACCACTTTGAGCTGTTATTTCTGGGGACAGTTTTACTGACAGTTTACTACACTAAATACATTACTCCCTCCAGCCCCATGTTGCATGCATGAGGTTATTTTTATGCTGTGTTCCTGGAGGTTTCTGTAGAGGTACCACTGCAACCATGCTGCGCCTCCAAGACACTCTCTGAGAAGTACATGGGGACGGCAGGCTCCCATCTTCCCTTGTTCTCTTCAGCAATTGACACACCAGTATGATGAGCGTGAGAGTACCTCTTCACAAACCTTGTAAGTCAGATAGGCCAGAGAACCTTTGATATTTAGTCCTTGCATGTTCCACTTTGGAAAGGCAGATGAAGGGAAAATCCTCAGCAGAGGTTGCAGAAATAAATACTGGCAGACCAAAGGGATTTGCAGCAGTTCTGCCAACACCTGGCAAGGTGTGTGTCCTAGTAAGGCTGAGTGAGGCGCTGGCAGCCCAGGACCGTGGCACAGCCTGGGCAAGGCTGTTGTCCAGGACTGACCCACGTGTGAGGGGCTGGTCCTGCTTAGGAGGTGAGTCCTGGCCTTCCTCATGTCCCCTGGCACGGGACACTCAAACCCAACCCTTCAGAAACAGGTTTCTGTTGCCTGCTTGTCTCCTCCCAAACATCCAGGGACAGGTCTCCTTTGGGAGACAAAACCTACAGAGACAGGTTGTGCAGGTCAGGCTTTCATGCTGATTCAGAGCTGGTCTTCAGCTGGTGTAGGTGAGCAATGCTCCACTGGAGTTGGTTTCCAGTCATGCACCCTGTAAACTCACAAATATTTTTGAGGAAGGGAAATAAATGGATGTGTGACAAGTGCTGACTTTCCATTCCGGACGCTTCTTAAAGTACCTGAAAAGGCTCTAAACAGGGATGAGATGAGACTCTCCACTTACAGGAATTGTTTTCACTGTTGCAGCAACAAACCACACGTATGACATCTGGTACACGGTAGTGAAATCCTGCCTTTTATTTTAAAGAAGAAACATAGAGAAGTCTCAGAGAGGAGGTTCAAGGACTATTAGCAGTTAATTTTTTTCTGTTCTTGTCTGATAATGGCTGTTGTGGTTTAATCTCAGTCAGCAACTAAGCACCACGCAGCCGCTCGCTCACTCCCCCCTACCCGGTGGGATGGGGGAGAGAATTGGAAAAGCACAAGTGAGAAAAACTCGTGGGTTGAGAGAAAAACAGTTTAATAATTGAAATAAAATGATAATAATAATAATAATACACAAAGCAAGTGATGCACAGTACAATTGCTCCCCACCCGCCGACCGATGCCCAGCCAGTCCCCGAGCAGCGGCCCCCCCCAGCCAGCTTTCCCCAGTTTATGTACTGAGCATGACGGCACATGGTATGGAATGTCCCTTTGGCCATTTTGGCTGTGCCCCCTCCCAGCTTCTTGTGCACCTCCAGCCTTCTCAGCCGGTAGAGCATGGGAAGCTGAAAAGTCCTTGGCTAGTGTAAGCATTACCTAGCAACAACTAAAACATCGGTGTGTTATCAACTTTGTTCTCATCCTAAATCCAAAACACTGTACCAGCTACTAGAAAGGAAATTAACTCTATCCCTGCTGAAACCAGGACAATGGCAAATGGGGAAAAAAAGATATTCAACATAAAACATCAGATAAGAAAAGCTTCCATTACTGTGCACATACCCATAATTTTCCTTGAGAACAATCTGGAATTTGTACACTTTTCTTTACTTGAGTTGTAACTGTGTTTCAAATATGGATGATTTATCTGTTTCCCTTTCTGTTCTTCTGACATATTTGGTTATATAGGTGAGAATAAAAATAAGGTGCTCCATGGAGTCTGAGAGAGTAAAGATTGTACGGTGCCCTGCAGAGAGAACCCATTATCCTCATCAGCTGTTATCTAAATGGAGAGCAGTAAATCTTAATCTGTTTTCAGGGAGCAACACGCTGCACATTTTTTAGAACAGTTGTGAGATTTATCTGATTCAGTGACACCATTATTAATGAGAGTAGGAAATAACAGCAAATGTGTCTCTCCGTTGGTCCTCTGATGATGGTATCTCACAGCTGTTGTCAGATGGCACAACGGAGGCATGTTCCCCAGAGATGTTTTTTCAGCAAGAAACAAAATCAAATTAAAAAGGAGAGATCATCATTACAAGCTCTGAGCTGGAGAACAAGCACACACAAGCCGTAGCGCTGCTGAATGCCCTGCGGGATGAGCTGTCAGAGGTGACCCCAGTGCACCCCATGCTCCACACGCAGGAATGTGGGGAGCTCTGCTGGGATAGGTGTCATTGCCCAGGCTCCCAACGGGTGTACGCAGTTCCCAGAGACCCTTGCACGGACAAGCACCTGCCCTGGGGCTGCAGCAGGGCTGGGCAATCCACCAGAGAGCTGCTTCCCCGCCAGGGCTGAGAGAAGAGCTGAGCAAGGTGTTTCTTGGTCCTCAAGGTCAGCGTTGCAAGCCATTACGTCGCATGCCCCATGGTACACAACTGCCTCACAGGGGGAAGGCTGGTGCTGGTGCCATACCCTGTGTTTCTAATGTTTCTAATCTTCTTCCAGCCTTTCAGACCCCACCAGCACGTTGTGCCTCCTGCTGCTGCTCACCCTGACCTCACTCCTTGCCTTTTGCCCCCTGCCCAGCGCTGGCACAGACATTCCCAGCCTGCCCTGATCCTGACACAGATGAGGGTCTGTGAGAGGGGTCAGTCACCCTGACCTTGCTCACCCCAATGAACTTCGTGTTCAGGAACCAAGGCTATGCTATACCTATGCTGGGTCAAATGGAGGGAAGGACAGCAGAGTCCCCGCTGATTTCAGTAGCATTTCCAGATGTGTACTACATTTAAGGGCAGTAGCATCTTACTGAACCCAGTGACAAACTAGTCCAAACAAGACTAAGAAAAGTTTTGGTGAGATGATAGGGCACTGTGACGGGAAGCAGAGCAGAATTTAGACTTTTTCTCCTTCTTCTCTAATCCTCTGGATTTTTCTGTTCAATCTTAACCACAAGCAAAAGTTAACTGTTGAGGAGGGAGGGCAGAAGTATGGATGTGAAGCATTCCCTAGGCTATGGAGTAAGAAAAGGTCGTATAAAAAAGCACATCTTTAACCTGAGAAAGCAGGTTCACAGTTAGCTCCCTGGAGTTTGATGGGACAGCTTTTGCTGAACATGAATTAATCAAATGCTACCATATGTCTGAACTTCACCTGGGTCCATTCCTTTCCCCACCCCAAGGCTTTGTCCCTGTGGGTAGTCAGTACCCTACTTAGGCGTCCAGGTGGCTGGTGCTGGGTCCAGAGCAGCCCCAGCTGGTGGCTAACTGTCCAGAAACCCCAGAAGTGTCTTGTACTCCCCGCACGTGATCTGTGCTTGGCTGCCTGCTCTGCCTCCTCCAGGACAGCCCGGTCTCCTGCACAGCACAGCACAACCTGTGTGCAGAGCAAGCCAGATGCATGCACAGCAGTTCACACACACCTCCAGCTTTGTCCACAGGGCTCAAGACAGAGAGTAATGGAGTGATGAAGGGAAGGAGAACATACATTTGCAACTGCTGTGTGGCATCAGGTTGAATACAGACTTCTGCCATCTGCGTTCTCCTTTTAATGACCTCTAAAGCACCAATAACTCCTCTTTAGGGTGAACACACAAAACAAGAGAATGCAAACAGCCCTGTATTCAGAGCAACCCCTCTGGTCCCTGTCAGATGATACTCTTCACAGAGTATTTCTCCAAGCCAAGGAGCTGCCCACTTTGCCAAGGCCACTAATACACATTTTTGTAATCTTTGTTTAATTTGGGTTTTGGTTATAAATAAATGATGCTTTCTCTGTAGAAGGTACTTTCAATCAAACCCACACGAAAGTCTGTGCAATGCAGAGCCCTAGGCTAGAAGTACCAGTGTACTAATGGTTGCTTGTGACCAAGCCCCAGGGCATTGCCCCATGTTATGTAGTGCCCACACAGCCAAGATTCCCTCAAACCTAAGCAGGCCATGCTGGGAATGAAGAATGAATAAAAACATATGACCATCAGAATATTGCACCATTTTTCTTAAATGGACAGATGGCTTATAGAGAAGATGTTTGTCCATCAATGCTTTCTACCCATGACTTCTCCAGAAGAGTGGAGGACTGGCTGCAGTGAGCACAGTGCCATGAGGTTCTGCACCTTCTGGTTCTCCTGCTGCAGGAGCATCAGGCTTGATGCTATGTCTGTTACCAGGGCTCTCCTGGTCCCTGAAAATGTCCCTTCCCCACCAGTGTCGCCATGACCTTCATAGAGGGGGTCAGTAACTGCTCTGTGGCTGGACCAAGTAAGAGGCTTTCTTCCATTCTATTTTTTATGGCTCATATATCTAGTATTTGTTCTGAAAGTCTCTGCTTATATACACATAGTATATTTGATATATAAACCCATATAAATACCATTGGCATATAATGAGGCACTGAAATTAATACAGACTATGTGCTTAGTGCTGCTGGATCATATTTAATCAAAACTCCAATTTTACTGGTGATAAGGAAGAAATCGTTATTGATGGAGATATAAAATATGAAAAACTGCCTCTCATAAGGAGGCATTAAAAACTAATTCACAGAAAAATCTAGCTTAGGAAATGTATTGCAAGAAGAAAAGAAGGGGGAGGGGAGAGAAAGAGAAAGAGACAGAAAAGGAGAGAGAAAGGGAGAGAGCGCCAGAGGTGGAAACGTGCACAGATTTACAACGTACTGCAGAAAAAATATTCTCTGCTACCTCTGTAAAGCAATGTTGTACAGTATTTGCTCCTAAAGCAGGTCTTTAGTGACAAACAGAGCTGAATGAGCAAGCCATAATGAATAATTCATTCACTGTATCATGCTTCTCTCTCTGTTCATCTGTTGTTCGCAGCCTGGCAGTGCCTTTGACCTGGGCTCTGCAGGAGCAGCATGGGGAGGAGATCACTTCAACGTGACAAGCAGAGCATGGGCAGCATCTGAGAGATCCAGGACAGCATACAATCTTGTGAATTTTATTTTGTTGCATTATTATCACTCCATTGAGGAGATACACGACAGCTCAGTTCAGCACTTCCCAGTCCAGTCACTGTTGGTATTCCCTGTAAGGCTATACCAGGACAGGGGTATTTCACAGAAGAGCAAAGGAGCTGGGAATACTCTGGTGTAACTAAATTACCTCCACACCAACCAGATGATTGGGAGAAGATTTTGGGGCTGGGGAAGCCTCAGGCAGATGCCTTGGATGGAGAATTATCATCTGAAATGACCTACCATGCTGGAAATGGCGTTGTGCAGTAGCATAATAAACTGTAATGTTTGGCTAGGCAGACAGGTGCCGATTTTCCACCTCAAGGCAGGTAACAACATCACTCTGAAATTGCATTTGCACCCATTTTCATTATCTGTTCCCTACTCTGTACTGAAGGTTTTTGTCTTCACGGTCACAGGTCAGCAGTGGCACTCAGCTGGGAACTAAACGTAATGAAACAGGGAGATGGCAAGGAAAGGTCAGCGTGGAGGTGTGCAAAACATACTGGGCTGAGATGATGATGAGAGAGGCAGTATTATCCCCGCAGTTTGACTTAGGAGAGCTGGAAGCAGCCAGCCCTGGTGCAACAGTTGTAACTGGTGTCTCCCCGCCCCTTGCACAAACGTCCCAGCCTGTCTAGCTGTGGGCTGAGAGCTGAGACAAGGGGCTCACTCACCCTCTCAGAAGCACACCTTGGACTCAGTCATCCAACTGAAAACTGGGGGTTTTGGTTCTAGAATAGATAGGCAGCCCAGTGCCAAGCGAGGAAAATGCAGACTACAGGACCAAGCAAGGACTGAGTACTCGGTGTTCCCCGAGGCCCCCGAGGCTGCTCGGGAAGCAGGGGAGATAAAAGTCCTGCAGCATGAATGTCCCACCTTTGCCAAACACTGCGGCAGGGCTGTCGGTGTCAGACACGTGGCAGTAGACAGCAGGCTGCCAGCAACTCTTGCTGGTACAGGCAGGTGCAGTGGAGGTGAGGGCTAGTTCCTGCAGGTGTGCAGGGCCATCAGTGCTGTGAGCATGCAGCCTGTGTCGGGGCTGTGTGCTGCTAGCAGGCCTGCAGACACAGGTTATGTCCAGGCTGTGTTTAGAGACTTGTCCTTAACTTACCATTAACACTGCTATATATTCTTCAGATTATTCTGTGGGGCTATTTCTCTGTGGTTTAGCTCTAATGTTTCCTGTTCTGGAATCCTATTGCCATACAACTCTCTGCAATGGTCTCTAATGAAGCAGGCAAGACTAATTATCATGAGCTCCATCTCATCTAAAAATCACATTCTTACAGTACAGTTATCTACCCTTTGCAGCTGCAAATAGCCTGTGCTGCCCAGAAAGGGCCCAGTGTGTTAACGATGTGGGTGAATGGATGAATGAGATAGTCCTGTCCCTGCTCAGCATGGGATGGCACACCAGGTGCAGCCACACATCGCGCGGGCAAGGCGGTTGCCAGCTATCTGTGAGACATTGCCAGCATCGGTACCCCCCCCTCCAGCCCTCAGTTTTAAGCTGACAGCTTTCTACAAGATTTCATTCTTGCCAAGTTGCAGGCTGCCCCCATGGGAGGAGAGGAGAGGAGAGGAGAGGAGAGGACAGATGGCGTGGATGGTCGGTGGGAAGAGCAGAGCTCTTTCCCAGTGTGCTGCATGGGTCTTCACAGGAGAGGAGAGGAGAGGAGTGCTGAGGCCATTTGGAGGTGGAGCAAGGAGGGGGATTAGGCCTTGCACTTGCCACCCCTGGAGAGCAGGACCCTTGGGATGCTGGGGCACACAGCGGTAACCGCCACCAGATTTCACTTCACAGCCTTGGTGGCACTCTACTGTGTCCAACTTTGAAGTGTTTGGCCTCAGCCTGCCTGCAGGGTCAACCACAGCTGCTGCTGTGTGGTTTGACTGGGAAAGAGGCACCTGGAGCAGAGTCCCAGGCAGTGCACTCACCTCCTCCTAGAGTGAATAAGTAATCTTCTCTGAGCTTTTCCATGACGGAGCACATCATATAAAATATCAATTTCCATAGAAATGTCTAATTGAAATGCTGGAGGCATTAGTGACTCTATATTCTGACAAACTATGAGACTAACTTATTTTCCCAACAAATTTGACCTTTGAAATAAATATGTAAAAAGTCAGATTATTATTTTTTAAAATAGCAGTAACAAGAAAGCATTCTGATTATGTTTAGAAATCACATCTGCTCAACTCAATCTGACACTTCTTTTCTCCCTGCTGTAAAGATGAACCCAAGGCAGCATCATTCCTCCTCCGTTGCTCCAGTTGCACTCAGAGTGGGATCCATCTGTCCCAAGGTGGTTAATGAGCCTGTTAAGCAGTGCATCATGCCAGGACAGTCTTCTGCTTTGCAGTCTTGGAAGGACTCTGGTGTGCTGAAAGCTGTTGCACACTTTGTTCACTATGTATTACTTACCTAGCCAACAACAGTCTCTTCTAACAACTGACTTACAAATGCACTTTTTCATTTCAACCACCTTTCAGAGCACTAAGTGTCTTGCAGGAAGCTTATTTGGTGTCACTGAATCCTGCACAGTTGGTGAAGGTTTCACAACAGGTCAGATCTTTATTTGGTAGATTAGGTACTTTAAGTACTTAAAGCACTTTGCCACTTCCCAGACCAAACAGAGAGACTGGACTCTGGTCCCCCAGCCCTATGCCCACCTCCCACATCAGACTGGCTGTGTTTTCTTATGACTCAAGGCACTGATTTCATTGAACAATGATTTTCATTAATAGTAGTTACTTTCATTATCTCTCAGCTTTTGCTTTGGCTTTAGCAATGGCTTGGATTTTTTTTTGCATGTGCCAGCACATTTATTAATATTCACTCTCTTACGAACCATAGCATCTGTGTCTTCTAGAGGTAGAAGCAGTGTCATCAGCTCAGACTACATTTCCCACTAAATAATTAAAAATAATCAGTGATGAGCATTTAATCATTTACATAAAATAATGCCAAAGCCTCCTCTGTATCAAACAGCCCATCAAAGCAAGCTGGTCTGGCTTTTGAGATACACGAGAACAGAGACAAGCCTCGGCAGCCAGCAGTCACAGGGGCAACTAAGGACCTTGCATCCTCCTGCCAGCTCTGAGTGCAGAGGCATCTGCACACCCACCCCCTCCGGCGATCCGCGGCAACTGCCCGCTCACCTAACAGCGTGTCCAGAGAGGCAAAGCGTGGCTGGACCATCCACCACAGCTGGCGTGGCAGCAGCCGCCAGAGCATGGCTCGGCTCCCGCAGGAGGGGAAGTCACAGAGTACAGCCCTGTACCACGAGAGAACACAGGCAGGTGGATACCCAGCAGGCAGCTCTGAAGGGCAAGGAGCTGAGGAAACTGGCAGGTCTTTAAGGACAACATTCTCCAAGTGCAAGATCGGTCACACCTGTGCACGGGAAGACGTGTGGACTGAGGAGCTGCATGCTGCGGAGAGGCCACTGTGCCCTGGGTGACATGGGATGGAGCACAGCACATGCCCTGCCTGTGCACCAGGACCCACAGGGCTGGCACTGAAGCATTTGGGAAAAACTTCCTTTCTGAGCTCAGGACTTGGTCCAGTCCTGCAAGTTTTTGGAGGGATGGAGAAAACATCTCTTCATTTTTTTTAATTATTATTACAAATGTTGACCAACTGTAGCCACTAACATGGCAAGGCCCAACTGAGGAGATTCTAAATTAATAATACTGATATGTTTTCCTTTGTCTATTGGAAAACATTTGAAAAATATTAACTGAAAATATAATAAGAGTTGCTTACCTTTTGCTGGCTGTTCCTTTACTTTTGAACCCAGTTAATAAACAATTAATCATCCTGTCAATTAGTGTGCCCAGAAAGAAACAAGTTTTTCCTCTTTTAGCTGTCTTTAAAATTAATTTTCAAATACATGTCAACCGCTGAACACAGAACACGTGTTATGGTGCATTTTGCTTCAAAGTAGAGCATGATAGTAATCAAAGCCATTTATTCTTGTTTACTAGTGTTTGGCAGCTTAATTTTTCTCTACATTAAACACTTACAGGCCACAGCAGGCAGATGTCAGTAATGCCTTCAGACCCTTTTATGACAGCAAAAAAACTGGGTGTGAGTGCACTTCTGAGTATCATTTAGGTTTTTCTCTTATGCAGTGTAGGGGACAGGTGCCAGGCAGGCAGCCCATGGGGCTGATGCAAGAAAATGCCCACAGCAATGAGCCTGTGCAAACTCTCCCACCTACCCCGACAGTGTTCACTTTCATCTTTGCAAGAGGATGCAACATTAATTTTGCACATTTGTGCGATCCATTTCCTTCTTTTGAATACCAGACAGAGCGTCAGTGGCTCAGATAGAGGGTGATGTATGGAGCAGCAAGTGATCTCAGATCACAGACAAGGCAAGGCTGGCATGGAGAGGGGAGCCTTTGGCTTCTGAGCATCTTCTTACAGAAAAGCAATCAGAGGAGTATGTGTTTTGATTACTGTATGTGAGCTGGGGACAGAGCATGAGATAAGCAAGCCATGAGGTAAAACCATGTAATTAAAGCTAAAATGCAGTGGCATTAATATGGGAGCTCCAGCATTTTTGCAAAGCAGGTATGAAAACTTCATGTTGCTTTTGACTATACTGAAATGCACAGAAGGGTAACACAATTGCAAAAAAAAAAATTTGCTAAGAAGTGTATTACACCATAGCCATAAATATGATGTATTGCATCATAGTCAGCCATTTTAACAGTCAATGCACTGTATTTTCCAGACCTTACTAGTTCTTTCCTGAATACTGAACTTTTGTTACTAGCACGATTTTTTAAACCTATGTTCAACATACATTTCTAATTTGCCTTGTATTTTCTAAACAAGTGAAGGGATAATCATCAAATTATCAACTCATTGTGAGACTCAAGCAAATAATATTTGGAAACCAAAGGAATGAACAGTAATTAGGAGCTTGCATGCTTCCAAAGATGTGTGCCAATGTGCCTCTGCATGTCTGATCCTCTTGTGATGCACTGTGGCCAGTGACCGCAGGTGTGGTGACTGGGACGCACAAAGGAATAGCGCTGTGCTGCCAAGCCAGTGCTCTGTCACAGTGCTTGTGTGACATGCTGAGAAGAAGGTGTCTATTTTGCATGATGCAGCAGATATAACTGGCAGAAATGTTCTGGGATAGAATTTAGTTGGTTATACTTTTTCTAGGATATTTGCCTCATAGAAAGGCTTGTCTGTGTATTTTCCTCTCTGTAATTTACATTTAGCGTATAAAATGGGAATATAAATTGGATATGGAATTATTAATAATACCTCATGCTTTAGGCTACAATTATTAAAACATGAAAGATAAAGAAATTATGAAAATAATAAAGTTAGATTATGCACTGATTTCCATCTACTAACTAAATAATGGATCATCACATTTTCCAGCTGACCATGTGAGACGGGAACAAAAGGACTAGTGAACACAGCTGCCTGTAGAAGTGCATCGTGATATTTTCCACCGCCTACCGTCCTTTCCTGCTGTTTCACGTTATCCTTGGGACAGGTTGCTGTGCTGGTGGGAATGGGGCTGCTGGTACTGGCTGATGTTCAGGCAGCCACTGGTTCCCTGTGCTGAAGCTATCCCTCCATGCTTACCCGAGCAGCTGCCTTTGCCCCTGTCCAGAGCTCAGGTCAGAGTGCATGAGGGAGAAGAGGGGGACCTTGCCTCCTCTGAAGTCTGAGTTCTGCACAAACACCCATCATGTTTGTTTCCCTTTCAAAACAAATTTTCTGGGCCGTCCTGTGCCCCCAACACTCCAAACCAGAAGCAAATGCAGGAGGCCGGCTGCACTGCTCTGACCTCTGAGGTTTTGAGCCCAAACTGTCAAGGGAGTTCTGATAGCACTCAAACCCACCTCCTTCTAGTGGGACTCGAACCCACCAGTGCACCTCATTTTCTGGTGGGACTTGAAACCACACTTGCACCATGGGAGTCCACCGCCAACCAAGGAAAGAGACACGGACAGTCAAGGCATAGACATCGTTTTCTGGTGGGACTTGAAACCACACTTGCACCATGGGAGTCCACCGCCAACCAAGGAAAGAGACACGGACAGTCAAGGCATAGAATTACAAAGGAGCTTTATCTTAATTAACATGCATGTGGTGCCCCAGCCTAATGCTGGGGGACCCTGATGTTGTGGAAGGCAGGTTTTAGATATGTTACAGTACAGCTGTGTCTCGTTTTCTGGTGGGACTTGAAACCACACTTGCACCATGGGAGTCCACCGCCAACCAAGGAAAGAGACACGGACAGTCAAGGCATAGAATTACAAAGGAGCTTTATCTTAATTAACATGCATGTGGTGCCCCAGCCTAATGCTGGGGGACCCTGATGTTGTGGAAGGCAGGTTTTAGATATGTTACAGTACAGCTGTGTCAGCCAAGGAAATCACCCATGTTAAGGGGTGGGCTGATCAATTGCTACCTTTCACATGATCAGTGCCTGCTTGTCCCATGCAGGATCAGTGCCTGCTTGTCCGGTGAGCACCCAGAGTTCATCGCTAGGTCAATGTCTCCTTGGGTTACGGTACTTTTCCCTTGTCTGAGAGTCTATCTTTGTGATCCGCTGATGTTAGTTCTTAACATTACCAGGAAGATGGCGATACCTTTCAGCTGGTCACTCATGTTCCTCACCACAGAGCTGGGCAATGACACACCATCAGCTGCAATTAATTCATCTATGTGCAGAGAACGCTCTTAGAGAAAAGACTCTGTTTACATGGGTAAGGTATGCCAAGCAGAGCTTTGAGCAGAGGAACAGCAAAGTGATCTGAAATTGGACATCAGAGCACAGCCTGCAAGGGATGGGGACCAGGATCACTCTATGTTTTTTGGGGGGTTTGTTAGGTGTATGAACAAAAGCAATCTCCTTCCTTAGATACCTGAGACCGGCCTCTGTCAGGAGCAGGACACGGGTGGATGAGGGCTTTGCTCTAACACGATGTAGTCATGCTTGTGTTTGCACATGACAGTACTGTCCTCACCAATCCCAGTGGTTTCTCTGGAGCAGGTGCATGTTGAGCATCGCAGCCTTAGTTTCAGGATGATCTACATTCTGGCTGGTGGAGATGCCCTTCCAAAGAGATCCAAGATCTCCTGTAGGGATTTTAGATACCCAATGAAGCTTTTGGATGGCACTCCCAGTTGAAAAGCCTCAGTCTTCCAGTTCTTAGACACTTGGAATGGGTCTGGCCATCAAGCAGAGCCCAAATGATTTCTGTTTGCACAGGTCCTGTCACATACTTTGTGTTGTCTGTGGAAGAGGCACCTGTGAAACGGGGAGTTCAATCTGACTGTCTTCACTGAGCTTTGAGTGCGTCTCAGGTGGGAGCCCATGCACGCCCAAGGGGGTGCCCCTCTCCAAGAGCTCCTCCAGCTGCAGTGGAATGCACGGCTGCTGCTCCTCCCTGACCGTGGTCTCTGCAAAGGCCTGCCGGCACAACCAGAAGCCAGCTCCTTGCTCTGCCCACCGCAGCAGCAGCACACTGGTGCAGCTGAGACAGGAGCGTAGCACCGCTGGGTTTCCTCTGTACCCTCCTCAGGGTTGGCTGTTCTGCCTGAAACCTCACTTAGAGCAAGGCACAGAGAAAGTTCATGTGTCTTGTATGATGCTGGGATGTTGCAGCTGGATTACTTACCCCGATAAGTCCTGCCTGATAGCTGACTCAATTACATTTCTTTCTGTTTTATTACTGATGCTATGAGTATGTCTGCCAGACAAGCTCAGGAAGAGATTAATAAAATCTTCTCTTTCTGCCTGAATTGTTGTTGTTATTCTCCTCTCCATTGTTATTAGGAAACTCAATCAGGTGAAAGAAACTTAATCCCAGCCTTTCTTACAGCTTCTTTTGATCTTCATAGCCATATATTCCAGAGACTCGAGCTTTGTCTCTCTGGATGGGTAATTTTGAGATTTGTCTCTCTGTGCTGCCAGGGGTTAAATTGGACTGGGGAAGCATTCAGTCTTTGACAAATCTGATTTTTGAGGATGTTCCCTTCCGGTTTTCTTCCAACACTTCTGCTTGAGGTAGCAGTGTCCTTCATGAGGGCTCTTAGGGAGAAAATGCTGTCCTTAATCCAGTGAAGCTAAGTAGAGCCTGGAGTTTGCAATCACTGGGATTTCCCCGCCAAGAAATGTAGTATCCCTGCACTTGCACATGCTGATGTGTCCCCTGCAACACTGACTGCTTCCCTGAATAAAACAGAGCCCTGTGCATTGCCGATGGTAGCATGGGAGGGTGTGAGTAGGAGAAGGGCACCCACCAATCCACCACAACTTCCGTCCCTCCTTGCCTTGTGTCCCCGGCCACATGCACAGCTCCTCTGTCCCGTCCCTCAGGCCATGCAACTTGCCCCACAGCTAAGGCTAAGGCAGCACTGGGAGACACCAGTTCCCTTGGGGGACACAGCCCAGGCTCTGCAGCTGGTGCTTACCGAAGCCGTGCACCCACGCAGGCCCCCACAGTCACCTAGGAAGATGTCCTCTCTTCATGAACAGTCATTGTTTGGGAAGGAGGTGGGTGGGAAGACAGGTTCTGTTTGGGGGCTGAGGGCTCTGCTGCACATGCAGAGGTTTCTCACCAGCCCCAAGCTTTGGGGCAGGGTGCAGCTGAGGGGATCCTTGCCTCCAGCACCTGCACAGACACACTCTCTGCACCAAATATGATCCAGCCAATACAGAAATTATTAAAATAAATATTTCTGTTTTAAAGTAGAATGAAAATTTCAAAAGTAATTTACACATCTGTTATTTCTGCTTCCAGCACTCAGCAAATCCATTTTTATTCATCTGCCCTTGGCATACAAGCATCTGCGATTAATACTTGTATTTATGATGACTCTAACTGACACTGACATTTGTCCTCATGAAAAAAAAAACAACAGGGAAAAATATTTCTTAGTCATTTTAAATGAATCCTGCAATCCTGGGAATCACTAATGATATTTCATACATTTTCCATGAAATTAATGTAATTTCAGAGGTTTTCTGCTCTCACAGAAGTATATGACAGAACTGCGTAATAGGCAGAGCTGGCAGTGCTGGCTGTACTCACGCGTCTGTCATGTTTCTACTTGGAAGTGTTTATTCCTTTATCATCCATCATCAAGTTTATTACCTTAGTGTCCAACCACCTCACATGAAGGGATGATTTGTCCCGGTTGGAGCCCGAGCAGAACAGGCAGGAGGAGGACAGAGGTAAAGCGTCCTCCTGGGTGCTGCGGCTGCCGCTGTCACACGTGTGGGGCTAAGTCCCTCCACTGCTGGGGCCCAGGGCACGAGCTCAGACTCCCTCCTCCCTGGCGCCCTGGCACGAATCCTGATTTAGGATCCTGCCAACTACGCCAATTTGTCACAAATGGGTGATTTAGATCGCTTAAAGAATCACCATCAAAGGTATTAGCAAAAGTGGTTTTAATATGATGTTGTAAAAGTGTGACTTGACTTACCAAAGTTCAGCAGCAAGGTTCACTGTATTACTGTACAGCACAATCATTTGAACAATGATTCAAAACTACCAAGACACAAATCAAAGTTACCAAGGCAAAATCAAAGTTACTGTACTACAATGTTATATGCGATATCGGTTGCTTACCAAAGATCTGTTGTTGGTAAAAGGTCTCTCTGCCTTGAGGAGCAACCTTGAGAGGTGTCCCAGCTCAAGGGGAGATCACTGCCATGCCGCCAGGCCGCTTAGCCAGGAGCGCTCAAAGAAGGCTCACCTAGGCTGTCATATTTATGGGATAAAGTGGTTGGCTAGTAGCCAAATTACATGTGATGGGAAAGGTATGCATGAGACTCCCTCTACCCACAACATTCTTTGTTCCTTGATAAATGAGTCTTGGAAAAGCCACCAGCTATTCATGTGTTAATTGTGTGATAGGTGTTCCAAGCTCATATGCATCGATGCTCACTGGGTCACTCCGCTCCTTTGTGGGTTTTCAGAGAACAGATTGGAACTAGAGACGTTCTTGGCCTGGTAACGGCTCAGGCCTTTAAAATATTTCTTAGTCATTTTAAATGAATCCTGCAATCCTGGGAATCACTAATGATATTTCATACATTTTCCATGAAATTAATGTAATTTCAGAGGTTTTCTGCTCTCACAGAAGTATATGACAGAACTGCGTAATAGGCAGAGCTGGCAGTGCTGGCTGTACTCACGCGTCTGTCATGTTTCTACTTGGAAGTGTTTATTCCTTTATCATCCATCATCAAGTTTATTACCTTAGTGTCCAACCACCTCACATGAAGGGATGATTTGTCCCGGTTGGAGCCCGAGCAGAACAGGCAGGAGGAGGACAGAGGTAAAGCGTCCTCCTGGGTGCTGCGGCTGCCGCTGTCACACGTGTGGGGCTAAGTCCCTCCACTGCTGGGGCCCAGGGCACGAGCTCAGACTCCCTCCTCCCTGGCGCCCTGGCACGAATCCTGATTTAGGATCCTGCCAACTACGCCAATTTGTCACAAATGGGTCATTTAGATCGCTTAAAGAATCACCATCAAAGGTATTAGCAAAAGTGGTTTTAATATGATGTTGTAAAAGTGTGACTTGACTTACCAAAGTTCAGCAGCAAGGTTCACTGTATTACTGTACAGCACAATCATTTGAACAATGATTCAAAACTACCAAGACACAAATCAAAGTTACCAAGGCAAAATCAAAGTTACTGTACTACAATGTTATATGCGATATCGGTTGCTTACCAAAGATCTGTTGTTGGTAAAAGGTCTCTCTGCCTTGAGGAGCAACCTTGAGAGGTCTCCCAGCTCAAGGGGAGATCACCGCCACGCAGCCAGCTGCTTAGCAGGGAGAGCTCAAAGAAGGCTCACCTAGGCTGTCATATTTATGGGATAAAGTGGTTGGCTAGTAGCCAAATTACATGTGATGGGAAAGGTATGCATGAGACTCCCTCTACCCACAACATTCTTTGTTCCTTGATAAATGAGTCTTGGAAAAGCCACCAGCTATTCATGTGTTAATTGTGTGATAGGTGTTCCAAGCTCATATGCATCGATGCTCACTGGGTCACTCCGCTCCTTTGTGGGTTTTCAGAGAACAGATTGGAACTAGAGACGTTCTTGGCCTGGTAACGGCTCAGGCCTTTACCTCCTTTGGAGCCTGTACCAAACTACTGCTAGTTTGGCTAAGGGGTCGAATGCATCCATCACACCTGCCCAGGTGTAAACCACACCAACTGCCTTAAACATCTGAAGGAAGCGTCCAGTCCAGGAGATATGTATTCTGACGTGTTTATTCTGGGAGAAGGCTCCTGTCAGCCTATGTCCACCGCTCACAGGAATGAAATGAAGCAAAGCGTGTCCTGCTCTCCCTTTGAATGATAACCTATGCGCCTGGGCTCTGCAGGCCAGAAGCCTGGGCACAGCTGTATGTGGAACAGGGGTTTCCCAGGACAGCTGAGCCGGGCTGTGCTGGGCCAGGGGTTGTGCACCTGCACTGGCAGACACCAGAGGCAGGGGAGTGCGGGGGGCAGCGGTTCTTCCCTGCCACTCCCGCTGGCTGCAGCAGCCGGGCCAGTGCCGGCACAGTGGCCCAACAGGGCTCCCCGTGCCGGGGAATAGCCACCATTCCTGCTCCCCTTGCAAAAGATGCGGACAGCGCACGGGCAAGGCCAGACCGCAGGCAGCACAAATCTCAACAGACACTTAGAAGAACAAAGAAAATTCCTGATAAAATGAAACAGAGCTGGTTATGAAAAATTAAAGACTGGACTCTGGAGTGCTTCTCAAATTGCATGCATCTTCATGTTAAATTCAGAAAAGGGGCTGTACTCCTACCTCAACATTAAGGGGAGGCAAGTGCAGAGAATATATTTTTTTAGACAGAACACCATGGGATAATTTATTTACATATTTTACATTCTGGGACCTGTCCAAAAACAGGAATATTTTTAAAAGAAGTCAGGGACTTCACTGAGAAGCTTTCAGGCTGCCAGCCTTCATAATATTCCTGTATTTCTCTGAGCAGCTGAAGGCACAGAAGGGCATGCAGCCAGGACACACTGCAAACATGCAAGGCTCGTTCCTGCTTTGGCATCAGCAGCAGACAGAAGTATTTGAAATTGGCAGTTGCCAGCAATAAAGGAAGAGGTCAGGAATAATGATGATTTGCACAACAATGCAAAACATATACTATTTAGTTGCATGGTCTTGAGAGCATTGGCAGTAAAACAAATTAGAAAATGAAGCAATGTACCTGTGGTGACTGAACTCTTCAATAGTATTAAATTAGTGTTCAGGAAGTTAATGAAAATATTGTCCTATTACTACTACGCAAAAAAGTATTTGTGTAGCAACCTCAAATTCCATTAAGTACTCCAGGATTTCCTTTTGAATTAGTCCCAAAGTTATGCCAATAAAACCTCACTGATATCACATTGGCCTCTACTCAGAAGATCTTCAAACATAAAAAGAAATCTCCTAGTAAAAGCTCAAATCAAGGCATCTCTTCCACTTTCAGAGGACATTTATCACCACTTGACACTAACTACTTCAAAATAAATGCACTACCAAGAAAAAAAAGACATTTCAATTTTCTGCTGACAGTAACATAAGAGATACTTTCCTGAAAATTTTTGCTGATAGGTAACAGGACCAAACCCATCCCAGCTGCATTTCCTGTTTGTGAATTTCTTTCTTCAGCAATGAATTTTGTATTCTTGGTTTCTTACCTGACAGACTGGAACCATGACTGAGAGCCAGCAATGCTTTTATAAGTAATGTGTTCAACAGTTACTTATAAGATGATTATGGATGTATTTGTTATTCCTCTTTCTTTTAAAACATTGATTTAAAATGTCCAGCTTTTTGTCCAGCTCTCTGGACGAAGCCCCTGCTGACCCAGTGCTCTGTGACACGTGGGAGCCAGCAGCAGGAGCAGAGACCTTCACCTCAGCCTCACCTGCAAGTTTCTCCCGGCTTTCCTTCTACATGGGAACATGGGGAGATGGTATTTCTAAAATAAACTCCATGAAATGAGACCAGTTCTCCTAACTCGTATTCCTAAAACACAAATGCTAGAATTATTATTTATATTAAATAATTATTTTACATGGCACTTCATCATTTCGTGGGCTTTTCTTGAATTCAGTATTTCTTTGGAGAATCATCATGTTATACAGTGATGGGTCCTGTAGGCTTTCTGAAAGGTGACAAGTAGCACCTGGCAACAAAATATGTATGAAGTCCTTGGATGTAGAGAGTTATGACATAATAGCAAGAAAGCTGAATGAAAATGATAAACTACAGATAGAAAAAAGTCTAAAATCCACAGGAATGTCTTCTATTTGAATTCTTCTACTAGTGGAAGAAATGTGCAACTGGATGTTTTTTACTTAAATAATCTTTTGCTCCAAATTACTTCTGTGCCACGTATATGTCTGTCTACATAGTTTGAAAGCAGATCTGTCCTCAGCCAGCTAGCCCTGCCTGCATTAGCTTTTACTTTTTTCTGCTTTAATGTGACAATAGTACTATGGCTGAATTAGCAGTCAGGGGTCTACTTGTAAGAATAAGAAGTAACAGTGTGATTTTTTTGGCAAAGTGGTACACAGGAGTCTCAGTTCTCAAATTCGCCAGCTCTGTAGTCGTTCCCTCTTTGTGACAAAATTTCTCTGTGAGTAATATATTGAAAGAACAGCTTTCCACAGTTCCTCACACATGCTAGAAGAGTGAGTAGAGACATGTTTATGAATTTCTCTTGCATCAGCACTTTCAAGTTTATGAAAGTTCAGCGTATTAGCATAAGGCTTATGCTTACAGTTTTTTCTTTTCTTACACAATATGAAAGGAAAACAGTGTCCTGAAAACATATACCCTAGTTATAAGCATACTGTTCAAAATGTGCTTAATCTGTATTAGAAAGAATGGGGAAAACTGTGGTGAAGAAAAATTATTATACGATAAAACTGCTGGTAAATGCTGGAACCCATTGCATCCATTTCAGAAGAATGTTGTGACAGCTGTTACATATTGAAATTAATAACCCATTTGCTGTTAAGAATTCTGTCCAAAGCTATTGTTTCCGAGCTAGGAAGGGCATAAAGATTAATCACAAGCAAAACTGGCACCAGTTCTGGGATGGAGATGTTTGCACACAGATGTTAGACCTCTTCTGGCTGAATATGAGCCGGCAGTGTGCCCAGGTGGCCAAGAAGGCCAATGGCATCCTGGCCTGTATCAGAAATAGTGTGGCCAGCAGGAGTAGGGAAGTGATCGTGCCCCTGTACTCGGCACTGGTGAGGCTGGACCTCAAATACTGTGTTGAGTTTTGGGCCCCTCACTACAAGAAGGACATTGAGGCGCTGGAGCGTGTCCAAAGAAGAGCAACAAAGCTGGTGAAGGGTCTAGAGCACAAGTCTTCTGAGGAGCAGCTGAGGGAACTGGGGTTGTTTACCCTGGAGAGGAGAAGGCTAAGGGGAGACCTTATCGCTCTCTACAACTACCTGAGAGGAGGTTGTAGCGAGGTGGGTGTCGGTCTCTTCTCCCAAGTAACAAGCGATAGGGCGAGAGGAAATGGCCTCAAGTTGTGCCAGGGGAGGTTTAGATTGGACGTGAGGAAAAATGTCTTTACTGAAAGAGTGGTTAAACATTGGAAGAGGCTGCCCAGGGAAGTGTTTGAGTCCCCATCCCTGGAGGTATTTAAAAGACGTGTAGATGTGGCATTTACTCAGGCACATGGTTTAGTGGTGGACTTGGCAGTGTTAGGTTTATGGTTGGACTTGATGATCTTAAAGATCTTTTCCAACCTAAACTATTCCATGATTCTTACCTGCAAGGCTGGGCTAGACACTTCAGTAGATTTGCCTTTTTTCTGCCTTTACTCTGGTTGAGTATACAGTAGTAATCTTTTCTTCCACGCCTGCATGGGGAAGGAAAGAAAACCAAAAATGAGGAATAAATACACCCAAGCAGTTCTGTATCTCAGGAAAGAAAATATGATTCTGAAATCTGACAAAGGGTTTTGAAAGTGCGTGAAATGTGTCGTCAGTACCTTGTCAATTCATTTTCTTTGCATTATTACCTATAAAAGACAGTCTCACTCAATGAACCATCATCCACATGTTGTCTGCAGAGTTCCACCATCAGAGGAGGACACGCATAATGTGAGATCCCACAGAGACATCTCTCTGCTCGCTTTTGCATTTTGTTCTTAAGAACATGGATTTTAAGACCAAAGAGGACCATTCAATCATTTTATCTGTTGGACTGAGTAACTTAAGCCATAGAATTTTACTTCTGATATGTGCATGATCCCAGCAGCTTGTTTGACTAAAGTGTTCTTTTCAGAAGGGTATCTGGTCTTGCTTTGGAGCCTTCAAGAGGTGCAAATCTATTGTTTCCCTCAGAGTCACTGCCAGAGGTTAATATTAATCAGTGTTAAAAGTCAGAGCCTTTTTTCACTCCCGAATGTCATTAGCAATTTCATTATGCCTTTTGCTTTCATTTCAGATTCTTCATTTCCTGCTGTTCTCCTGCCACCACAGTACCAATGCCTTCTTTTTTTCTGAGTAAATGCTCATGTTTGTGGCAGCTGTGGGTTTAGCTTTCCTTTATCTAGCCATGGTGTTTCCTGTGCTCAAAAGTAC
Organism: Aptenodytes forsteri; assembly: GCF_000699145.1. NCBI lineage: Eukaryota > Metazoa > Chordata > Aves > Sphenisciformes > Spheniscidae > Aptenodytes > Aptenodytes forsteri. The sequence goes on from NW_008794444.1 coordinate 6,614,554, forward strand.
CAGATCCCACACATGCATCTAGGACGCTGCAGGTGTAAACATTGCAATTTGCACACACAGCTGAATTAACTGGCCGGCATTGACCCCCAGCTCATTCCAGTTCTCCCACAGTTCCCTCTTTATCCCAACCAGCTGAGTCATCTCTAGCACAGCCTACACTTCGGTCTGAACTGGCCACACTGACCTTTTCCCCATACTAGTTTGTGAGAACTGTATTCATTAACATGACCAAGATCTGCTTCTATGAAGCATCGAAATCACAGAACGGTGGGAGTTGGAAGAGACCTCTGGAGGTCATCTGGTCCAAACCCATTGCTACAGGAGGGTCACCCAGAGCAGGTTGGTCAGGACTGTATGCAGTTGGTTGTTGAATATCTCCAAGACAGAGACTCCACAACCTCTCTGGGCAACCTGTGCCAGTGTTTGACCACCCTGACAGTAAAAAAACCCAAACACCAAACACAAAACAGGACTTGTGGCATTCAACTAGTTATTATTCATGAGCTGGCAGCCACAGCTGAGACTCATTGGTGATGCCAAGATGTGGACTGCTCATCTGAGGCAGAGACAGCAAATTGCAATAGGCAGCAGGTGGCCAAGAACATGCTGGATGTAGTAAGTTTTATGCCACCAGGTTATTACAGACCTGTAGGAGCCATCCCTTAACCTTTAACTCCCAGGTTTGCACAGGCAGCTAAGCTCTCTCGCTGCCTCTTGAAATGCATACATACAAATCAGACCCAGTCATTTGAAAATGCCACTTATCTTCTATACATGTCTCTATACAAATTTTAAAAATTGGTGTTATGAGCATCAGTGATGTTAAAGAAATTACTGATTCAGACTTGGAAATTGCTTTCTTGCCTGCCAACAAGTGTTTGGCAAGATGAATTACTGGAACTCAGTCTGCTGGAAAAAAAGACACCTTTGCTGATAGAGACAATCCAGATTGCTTTACAGAAAACTGATCCACCTTGTTAGAATTCTATGAAGAAAATTCCCTGTTCTTACAGCAGTGACAACTTTCACTACAAAGATTTCCTTTTTTATCTGTTGTTCTTTCTCTATGCTTCATAAACTAGCACATTGTTCTGTGTGCCTGCCCTGGAGTGCTACTGTGCAACTTGTGGAAATTAATGTTCCCATATTTTAAAAAATAAATAAAACAAATTCATTGCACTTCTGTTATGCAAAACCTGTAGCTTATACAGGGCCCTAAACCAGCTTCCAAGAAGATCATCACCCTTTGTTCACTTTTCTGCTTTTTGTTTAATAAGCATGCAGATGAGTGTGTGCACAGTCTCTCATATTCCCTGGCACCTTCCCTTGGCCAGCAGTACCCTTGCTACCTGTACTCGGGAGGCTCTGGTTTTGTTCCTGCACCTCTGGCTGGGGGAGAGGTTCAACTCATCTCCAGCCAATCTCCCTCTGTGCAAGCCCTCTGTGCTCACAGATACTCACTTTGCTTTGAAGGTCCACAAGTGACATTGTGGGACTCTGGCAACAGTGGCCTTTGCCGCTACAGTCTATAAAGGGATTCACGTCACTCTACTCACCTTCAGTCATCTCCTGTAAAGGATAATGGAGAGCTTCATTAGCTCAGTTTAAATCAGTTTTCAAACTGCCAGCAAGGTTATGAATCTGCTCAACAGCAGGAGATGTGAAAAGGCAATTAAAGAAGTCCAGTGGAGTTATTTGCTCTTATCTGCACAACCAGGAAGGAGAGGTGGCACACTCACCCAGTGACAGCAAGTGAGTGCCTGTCGCTGTGGCACAGGCACTCACTCAGCTCCATGAACATTAATTCTGGCTGGCATTAAAGAGATGCTCAGGTTGAGCTGCTTCTGGCTGAGACATTTGTTCAATCATGAAACATTTCTATCAGGTTGCAGGGTTCACAGCAGATGGCTGAATTACGGTGATCTGCGGTGCTAATACTGAGGAGTGATTTCTGATGGAGTGTGCACTTCTGGGGATTTGTGACTCAACCTGCTCATGTATTTTACATGCTTGTCTCTTTCTCACTCCTTTTCTTTTCTTTTTTAACTTAGCAAAGAGGAGTATTCAGCAGTGCAGAGGCTGGCACTGCCTGTGAGCAGAGACTCTCAGCCACAGCACCCTGCACCCTGGCTGCTCTCTGTCTCCAGCCGCTGGCAGCATCCCCGAGTCAGGAAATGTTGTCTGAGGGCTGAGGGGCCCATGAAGCAAAGCAGCGATTCCCAAGTGTCCACCAGCACTGTTCCCACACATCTCCAAATGCCCGAGACAGCAGAATCTGCACACTAGGCAGTGCCCCCCGCTGAGCCAGGGGCCGTGACTCTCCCACTGCCTACCCCATGGCCAGGACAAGTCTCAGCTGGAGGCTGATCCTCAGCAAATGGTTCAGTGCCTGCTCTGATACAGGGCAGAGCAGAACCAACAATACAGTTACGGCTTTACAGACCCAGGATGTGATTTGCATTGAGAACATTGCCTGGATATGTAGGGTTTTTATTTGTCTCCATCCAGTAATATGCATCTGTTTTTATGACTATTCTCTCAGTTTGAACAAGAGGTATAAAACGTTTAAGAAGATCATGTCTACCAAAACAGCAAAGTGACTCTAAGCTTTCTTTAACTTATCTGGTGTGCCATTTATTATGCTTACAAGCTGAAAGAGCCAAGATCCAGGCAGAGCCCAGCCTGTGTTGGCATATACACATATTGTGCACATATGCACATGTCCTGCAGGCATGCATGCTCATGTAAGCCTGTGTCATGGAGGCTCACGAAATCAAATTACGCAGGTGACAAATTAAAAAATAAACTTTATTTTAACCAAAATTGTTTAAGAGAAAACTAACTAGAAATGAGGCGACAACTCCAACAACATCAGTAAGCCACAGGTTCACGACGGTGTACGAGGGATTAATACTGCACAGCCAGCTCTAGAAATGAGGATCCAAAATGTGCACAATCACTCACCTATAAGATGAAGGCTCTCAATCTCGAGGATTTTCCTTGGGCAGCATCCCGACCCAAGGAGAGAGTCCCCGACTGCAGACCCACTGCTCCGAGAAGGACCAGCTCCACTTGCCCTCTGGCAGGGCTCAATTTATACCCTAGTCGAATCTGATCTGTGGTCAGTTCTAATTGGCTGAGGGCCCTAACTTTCTCACTCCTCGCCCAAGGTGTATACGTGACCGTAATTACTGGCCCAAAGCGTGTACGTGAGGGTCAGCACTTGCCACCTTAAAGGCGTGAAAGTAAGGGCGCAAAAACTGAGGACGCAGCGGTCTTAATGCCCCCAGTCTTTGTCAGGGCAGGTGCACCTGCCACAGCCCGTAAAGACAGAGGAGCTGGAATACCTGAAAGCCAAGCTCTGTCCAGTAGTGATAGTTTGGCAGGTTTTCTAGCTAGGTGATCAAAGCAGGCTCCAGGACAACTTTCCAAACTGCTCCAGCAAAAAACCCTGCCCAAAATATAATGTATATGTTCATAGGTAAGGATATGTTGGTATGTGACAAGATGCCGTGCTAGCCCTAGCATCAGACATCCCTAGCAGGGTTTTCCTGAAAGGACAGGAGGATGGATGAGTCTCATACTGAAGTTTCTTTTCAACTGGTTTTGTGTCCGATATAAACCCTCAGCTCAACCTCAGCTGCTGCAAAGCATATTATAGCCTCTTCCCCTCTTTGGCATTACGGAAGAGTCGTTGACCAAAGAGTCAGAGGCACAGGCATGAAAGCACAACTCAAGCAATGTGTCTCAGCGAAGGAACATCAGGGTAAAACACTTGAAAAAACATCTTTAAGCCAACCCACCTCTCTTTATGCTATATCTGAGCCACAGGAGGCACAAACAGGCATCTTGCCACTGAAGCTTAGACCTCTGAAATGCCACCCTGTGTTATCAGCTGGTTCAAAAGCCTTCACTAGCACAACTTTAACCTGGCTCATTAGGCCAGCAATAGACAGCAGCTTTAATAGCCTGGCCTCACAGCAGTATCACAGCTGAGTACCTCCACCAAGTCCAACAGCAGCGGCTAGCTCCTTTGCACAACTGGGGTAGTGCCTGGCCCCATGCTGGGCTGGCAGGATGCTGCAGGACCACATCGTCAGCTGCTGGGTGCATGTGGCATGTGGTGTCAAACAGCAAAGGAAGCACTCTTCTCCTGACAGTCATCTTAGGCATCTTTTTCAAACTGGAACTGGAAACAACAAGTTTTGTGAGAGCAAAATAAAAAAAAAATTTAAAAAAAAAAGGAAAACTACCATATGCTTTTAAAATGCCACAATTTTGTAAACTTTCAGTTATTCCAGGCATTTGAATGAGGCAACCCAATGAACAGAGAGTTGCTGTGCATGTTTAAAGCTTGTAGACTCCTATTATTCTTGCACCATTGATTTAGAATGTGCTTGCTTTTGTATGTTTGCTTTTTTGCCTTTTACTCAAATATTTTCTAAGTCAGAATTCTTCAATCCCGCAGCTTACCCTGTGGCTCTTATGAGCAATGGTAAAACCACTATTTTTAATGAAGCAAAGTAAGCTCATGAAACACAGAAATTGGTGCTGTTGTCCAAGTCAATGGTGAGAGTGATCAGTCAGCTGTATGTCTGCTTTAACAATCTCTGCACCCACTTTGCAAGTTTCTGCCTTTAAAAAACAGACATTTATATAAAAGATGTATATATAGATTTATACATATGCGTACATACATGCATATTTGTGTGTGTGCACATATAGATATGCTTATATATATGCATGGTAATGTTATAGAAGGCACATCTGAACCAATCAGCACTGTTCCTGCCCTGCTCATACGTATTTCTTCATCTGCACGAGCACAGGATTACTGAGGACCGAGTGGGCTGTTGCATCCAGCCCTCACTTCTGCACATACTCCCACCATACAGCCTTCTCTGCAATTCTATCATGCTCTCAGGTAAGAGTGTGTGTGGTTTGACCCCAATAGTTTGTTATAAGACCCCTTCTGAATCTTAGCATGACCCTGATTAAAAGCCATCTAAATTACAACCTAAATATACCCATATATCCTTGTGCTTATCAGCCTACACTGGCTATTAGAAAGAGTCCTTTTCCCCCCCTGATGTTCACCTCCATGACTATTCACAAACAGCAACCCAGCCATCTGTTCCTTAGAGCCAGTCTCTTTTTGGGTGATGCAGCATGATGCAGATCTTTCTGCACAGAAACCAACATAAAAAGTTCTGCCCCATGTTGAAACACCTTTCCCACTCCGGCCATGAAGCTCATTGCTCCCCCTGTAAGACAACACAAGTATTTGTGGGCCCTGCAGTGAGCAGCTTCACTGTGACCATCCCAATTAACAAAATGTTGCTTTACAGGCCTGTTATGAGCCCAGGCCATTTCCTTGATTCCCTTCACAGCACAGCTGCACAAGCACTCGCATTGCCACAGAGAAGCAAGGAGCAGAGAGAAGACAGAAGGGAGGACAAAGCCTGCAGTGAGGTGCTGGTAGGAAGTGAGCAGCAGCCGGGGAGGGACCTCTGGCTTGCTACCAAAGAAAGCACATTATTTATTACATCTGCAGTTTCCTCCAACAAGAGTGGCTTTTCATACTCAATATCACCTTGTCATCCTCCTTGACATCTCTTCCTTTTCAAATGAATCTTTTTGGACACAGATGAACAAAATTATTCAGTCTTATAGATTGACTTGTGCATCAGGACAAACCTCTTTTTTCCAGGGAACAATCTCCGCATTCATTCTAGGGCCACATTGCCTGCACTATATCTACCATCCCTAGTGATCAGAGCACACCCTGATCCATCTCAGCCGATTCCAGCTGACGAGATCCAGCTTATTTGGAGAAATTCCTACAATTCATTGCTGAGGGTGTGCTCTTGCAATTTTTAAACCTGTATTGTATACAATCTCTGTCGTTGTTGTTGTCAAGGTCAGCCAATACCTCCAAAACAACAATTCCCTCCTCCCCAGTCTTGGCTGTATGTCCCAGCTTTTCACTAGGCAATGTCATCGGCATGCTCCTGAACAAGGCCAGTCTCAGGATGAGTCGTCAAGGACCACACCTGCTCCTGAGACGATACATCCCTCTCCAGCAGTGTAACTGTCCCTCAAACCCAACCCTTCTCCACAGCACAGCCCCCCCTTGCCCCAACAGCCCCACCTGCACTCAGGGTCAACATAGGGTCTCTGGCAGTGCCCATTCTTCCCCCTCCTCCCCAGTCCTGGGAGGCCTCACCACATTTCCCAGACAGGCAGCTCAGGGTTTCTTTTCTCTCCCTTCCTCCAGTCACACAGTCCCTGACGCCTCCCTGCCCCCCCCCAGTTCTGTTTCAGGACTTCTTGGTAAGTCAAGCCAGTCACCCATACAACAGCTCCTGCAAGTACACGGCAATACCAGTCAGTTCTAAATTCCTTTAGGAAAAGTTAAAAAAAAAAAACACATTCAAGCTTCAGAACGATGTTGGCACGTGCAAGTGTGACTACGCTGAGCCAAACTGCTCGGCATTGGTGTGAACCAGGCAGTGGGCACCAAACAGTGATGGGCTTTAAGGTGGCGCTCAGCAGTTGTTCTCATGTATACTCTGTTTAGCTCTTGATCTGGGTATTTCAACAGGTGAAGATACTGGTGCAGCTATTTACCTACTCTGCATTGTACCAGGTGTATGTAGTTAGGTTTGGTCACATGAATGCCTGGTTATTTCAAGTCTGAAGTGTCACTACGCAGTTGTGACTGAGGCATGGCAGGGTGATGCAGGCAGCGGCACCTTCCTCCTGTTGCACAGGACAGCTCTTCCACAGTAGACTGATTCCCAACTGGGGGACTGCTATTTCTTTATTTTCTTTATTGTATTGCAGTTACTGTCTACCTGTAACATCTAATAACTTAATACGTAACTTAAACAACAGAAAAGAATTTATGACTAGCACATTTAAAACATCTCTACAAAACAACTGTAAAATATTTTCTGTTCAGGAGTTTGGAAACATTAACTTTTGAAATGAAATGAAGAAAATTTCACGTTGAGGAGAAAGCCTGTTTGGTGGATGAAGAAAATTTCACGTTGAGGAGAAAGCAGAAGGGATGGCTCTATTTTATTCCCTTTCTCTTTGAGCCTGATTCAAATGCCTTTAAAAGAAGATGGAATGCTGAAATAAATTCCTGGAAGAGAGATGGATTAATAGTCCATGTACAGAAAATCAATGATAAATGCAAAACATGGTCATTGATACTACGCTTACTCTGTCTAGACATAACATGCGTTTTTTGTTTATAAACAAGACAGCGCTTACATTTTAAAATTTAATTGTTTTATATATATTAGTCACTGAGCAATAAATAAAACCCACAGTTTTCTGTTAATCCTCGTTGCTGAATCCAAATAAAATTATTTATAATGTATTGCATGCCGTAATCACAATATGCTATGTACTTTAATGATAATGTTGCATATATCTTTCTTTGCAAGCCTTCACTTCAAGCTTTTCAAGGATATTTATTTCTTCATCTACATATGAAGAGCCAGTCTCAAAGCAGCATCTATCCAGCCCACCATAGCATTCATAAAGACAGAATTGCAATTAAACAGCAGCTACAATGCAATGAACAACCTGGCTGAGAAGGGAGGAACGAAGGAGAGCTTGGAGAAGAGCCAGAGGGTAGCTGGAAGTGGCCATTGACTGGGGCAGGGTCGATGGGGGCCTGGGACAGTGGGGACTGATGGGGGGGTCCTGCCTCATCACCGGTCTCCTGCATACGCAGGCTCACCTGCAAAGCCCTGGCCCTGCAGCACAGCCCCGACACAGAGCCAATGTGTAGGCACGGCTGCCACGGCCCCAGGCAGCCAGGCTGCTCTCGCTGTCCATGCGCAAAGCAATTACTTTGCAGGAGATTAATTACTGCAGCCAGCACACTGTAAACGGTCTGTGCCTTCACTGACGGGTGGGTCTGGCTGAGGCTTATGGGGCTTTACACAGGCTGAAACGTGTCTCATAGGGCCACAGAAACAACCAGCATCCCGGCAGGCAAGGAGCAGTGGAGGATTTGAGGAGAAGGATAGGTAAAAGCACAGCGGGGAGCAGGGGCTGGTGGCCAGCTGAGCACGGCACCTGCCCAGAAGGACGGAGCCAGGTGCGGGGACGGGTGTGCACAGCAGCCGTGTTGCACCAACAGGTGCCCAGCACCAGTCCATGCCAGGGCGTGTGGGTGCATGCTCAAACATGCTCTGGGTCCAGTGTGCCTGCCCCAGGGCAGTTCAGCGTGGGTTGATAAGGTACTGCAACTTTTCTACAGCCAGTCTAAAATCATAGAATCATAGAACAGTTTGGGTTGGAAGGGACATTTAAAGGTCATCTGGTCCAACATCCCTGCAATAAGCAGGGCCATCTTCAGCTAGATCAGGTTGCTCGGATCCAATGTGACCTTGAATGTTTCCAGGGATGGGGCATCCACCACCTCTCTGGGCAACCTGTGCCGGTGTTTCACCACCCTCAGAGTAAAAAAATTCTTCCTTGACATGTAGAATTTTATAGCAGTGACACAATTTTACCAGGGATGGGCATCCCCCACCTCTCTGGGCAACCTGTGCCGGTGTTTCACCACCCTCAGGGTAAAAAAATTCTTCCTTGACATGTAGAATTTTATAGCAGTGACACAATTTTATATTCAACTCAAGAATATGAGATTCCATGAGCTTCCATGGCTCTGGTGAAAGTTCTTCAGTTTAGATTTCACTGGATTAGGTAGGAGAGTGAATCACTTTGAACTCTACAGAGCTCATTATCATGTGGAGCCTTTTACATGAGAAATACCTCTGTCTTCTCACATGTATGAAGTTTTACACTTAGAGTGCAGGATAGGTCCAATTCTGTGTGCAGAAATAATAACTTATTTAAATGCACTGATTCTGCAGTGGTTCTGTGTCCACTCATCCCAAGAAATGGATATCTATAGATAAAATATGAAACTGGAAAGTCATCCAGACTGCTGAGACAAGTCATGCCATGCATGAGAACATTTATGGAATCAGAATATCCACAAACAACATCAAATTTCTTAAATACTTCTAATTAACTAAAAACCTTGGGGTATGTGAAAACATATAATTTCTTTTTTTTTTAAGTGCTGTATCTTTTGTAGCAAATACCGGCGGGGGGGTTGTGTGGTTTTGGGTTGTGTGGTTTTTTCCCTTTGCAGTGTGCTTTCAAAAAAGACAATTCTACAGCTTTCTGACAGTATTAAACATATTCTGTTATAGATGTCACTCTTTTTTTTTTTAAGTCTGTATCTTTTGTAGCAAATACCGGTGGGGGGGTTGTGTGGTTTTTTCCCCTTGCAGTGTGCTTTCAAAAAGACAATTTCTACAGCTTTCTGACAGTATTAAACATATTCTGTTATAGATGTCACTCTTTTTTTTTTTAAGATAGTTTCATTACTTTCTATGAAAATGTTTTATTTTGAAATCAGAAAATGTGTAACCCAAGGACAACTGAAGATAAGCTACTTAGTAGAAACTGTATAGTAAAACTGCCCAACAACAAAATTAGGTCCCTTAAAACACTTCAGACATAATTTATAATACCTGCTATTTTCTTCCCTTAGATAAAGCACTGTCTAATCTCACTAATTCTGGGACCTCACAAAACTCCTGAGTCACGCAGAATCTTGCTTATATGGAGGTGTCTTGTTTTCAAAGATGCAAGTATAAGACCTGAAAACACCTTTGAGCCCAAATTATAGCAGTGGAGAATGTGGAAACTGTAGGAGAGGAGCAAGGATAGCTATACCTAGAAAAAGATGTGCTATTATCATATTTTTTCTCTTAGCATCTAAGCTTTTTCTGTGTCCGGAGATTATCACTTCTGTCCAATCTGTCATGCATTATTAAACACCTGGCACATTTTGTCCTTAAATGGCAGAGCCATCTTAGTAGGTGCTATGATTTCTGCTAGGGCCAACTTTTGCTCTGTATTCATTTCTTACTTCCTTTGTTCCACGCTAACCTGGCAATTACTGAAAACTTCACTGAGACTCCATCCATAAACACTGCTTCTCACTGGGATGGGCACACACCCGGAACAGTTTCCATTTCAGTGTCCTGGCACCAAACCCCTGGTCACAGTCAGGGAACGGAGACTTGAACTCAAACAAAAATGATTCTTAAAAGCTTGTGGTAAATTTAAATTTATGTGCAGGGCAAGCTTGAGGCAAAAGTCCATGCTAGTTCTTTCTAAATGTGGGCTTCCCTACTCATGTCTGCTACATCTCATGTTGACCATAGCACCAGTTTGGAAAATAGCCTGTAACAACATCTCCAAAGGGACAAAAGGACAGTGCTGTCCTGGGATGGGGCTCCCCTCTGTTGCCTTCAGCTGTCTGCAGCCAGCGTCTCTGCTTGGGCACCTTCAGCAGCTGCAGGCACCTTCAGGACCTGCAAGACAGGTCCATTTGGGATCCATCTCACCACTCGTGGCTCACAGACAGTGTATTTCCTCCAGCTGCTGCAGTCACAGACTGCTCCTTCACCAGGGACCTCCCCAGTGCTGGGGACATCGTCCTGCTGGGGCACTGCTGTCAGCCTCAGCCCACAGCCCTAGGGCACGCCAGCGAGCATGGCCAGACCATGCATGTGGGGCTGCGTGTGGGGCTTCATGCGGGGCTGCCTGGGCCCCTGGGCACAGGGGCTGTGCCTCCAGGAGCTGGCACCACTGCTGAGCTCTGGGCATGGTCCCTCAGGGCACTGAGCACTCGGCCCTGGCCATGGTGCTGGGGCGTGGGCACTGGGTGGTGCTGGTGGAGCCAGGGCTCTCTTGGGGGCTGCAGGAACAGCGATGGGAGAACGAGAGCTGCCGAGCAGAGCAGGAAAGGAGAGCTGGGGAAGCAAAGCGGGCAGGGAGGGTGGGGTATGGAGCTGGACATACTTGCTTGAGGGACTCATCCCTCGTCAGCCCCATGATTGCCAAGGTCAGGCACTGTGACACCGGGGCTCCCGTGGGGCCACCATGCCAGAGCGCCCACTTCCTCCCCACCACACCCCGTCCCAGCCCTTGAGCTGGGATGGACTGGATGATAACAAAGTGGGCAGGGGGGTCTCTGAGCCCCCATCAGCTCCGGAGCCCCACAAGCACAGACACAGGTTAGGTGTGCTGTAACAGCCGAACACTGCAACAACATCCCCTGCTCTCCAGTCAGCTTTGGCAGGCAGGAATTCCTATAACCTTGTGCACAAGGCAGGCAAGGGAATCATTTCAGCATCAGGAGAGGACTATGTTTCGATGAAACTGTCTGGAAGGCCATACTAGCATGTCTCTAGAATTATTTAGGATCTAAATTAGGTTGCAGCCAATTACTGACTCCACGGTGGAGACCTTGGTGCTGCAGAATGGCTGAGCCTCTGGAGAGAAAAGCCAGAATTCAGAAGATGATGTATCACTGCCTGTGTCCCATATGGCCATTTATCTCCAGTTAAGACATGAATAATGCAGTGAAAGTTTTTTTGCTGACGAGCACAATTTCTTCACCTCCCCATCCTGAAGTCTGTTAATTGTGCTCCAAGTACATAGGCAAGAAGGAGAGTACTTGGGGGCTGTCATGATTCAGGAGTTAGTTCTGCTTGTCAAGAATGTATCAACTCAAAAGAATCTCACACATGAAGTGAGCTGAAGCCAGACTAAAAAAATACAAGTGGAGATGATAATTTAAAGCCTTTTAACAATTGACTGCTATTTAATGAAAGTGGGTTTCACCCATTTGTCTCATTTAAGCAGCAGTGCAGACAGCCAAATCTCGGTCACTGGCCTCATCGCCCTTTAAACAAGTGCATGGTTCTCTGCCAATACCTCCACACTTGCTTTTCCTGTTCCTTTAGTTTGACAGAATTTTGAAAAAGCTTTTTTAGGTATTTGTGAAAAGCCGTTAAAAAAAGCAACACTCCAGGACTATTGGATTAAAAACCTGAATGTCAGATCATAGTCATTGCACATCATCACCACACAGCTGTTTACTGAGAAAACTTCTACAGACACACACACTCCACAGCTGGGACAGTATTCACAACACTATGTTAATCATTTAAAAAACAAACCCTTCTAGTTGGTGAATGTTCTACATATGGATTTCCCAGAGCCAGTGCCATTGTCATTCACGTTGATGGTATTAGAGGCTTTGGCTTCCATCATGTAACACAGCCCTTATACTCTTTGGACAAGAACACACTAACAGCAGAGCTGGGCTGGGAGATGGACCCATGGCCGGGCTGAGATGTCCCATGCAACTGCTCTCAGGATTGGTGCTGGTGCAAGTGGATATAAGGAATCTGCTGTGACACATCTTTGCAGACTTCACGTAGAACCGCTCACTGCAGTACGACTCTGCTCAATGCACTGCTCATTAAATTTTTCCTTTATATTTAAGTACAAACGTGTGTTTAATTCACCTTGTGGGGTACCATAAGAACTCCCTAACAAGATTTACCAAGAGAAAGACACTGCACAGTCTGGCACATTCTGCTGCCCCTTGCAGCTGAGAGGTGGATTGCTGCATACCCCTAGGAAGCCCTCAGTTCTTTGGGTGGTAGGTGTCTTCACTGACTGCAGGTCTGCTCTTGAACCAAGGATTTATCACACTCCAGGGAGCTGAGAGTTGTATTGGAGTATTCAAAGGCTTATTGTCAGACAGTTAAAAATGAAATAATATTCAAAAGCATAGATTTAGATAAACGAAACAAAATTGCAAACAGATAAAAACACTGCACAGCACAAGTGCTAGGTTGAGCAGAAAAGATCCTCCTTAGCAGCTCCAGCACATCAGCTCACTTGTGGCTCTGCAAGCTATGCTAGCCTGGCACAGCCTAAAACATTTATGACCAGCATCAGTCTTCACCCATGCCTGGCTGCAAGGGAAGGGTGCATGTCCCCCCTCCATGCCTGCAGCCAGGCTGCCAGGTACCATGCAGCCAGCAGCTGTGAGATGCTGCACTCAGTGCTTTTCCAGGGACCAAATGCAGATCTGTCCCCCTAACCCATCTGCAGTAGGACTAACCACTGCTCAGTGATGGCAAGAAGGCACTGTCTTACAGTTACATGGGGAAAGCATAAATCAGCATAAGTTTGGTGACTTGGACATTGCCCTTTCACCCTTTTGCATCAGCCGAGGGTCTAACTCAACCTGAAATACACTTATGCAGTAACATTTTGACCACTACAGGGAAGAGGAAGGTCCAGTCTGAGAGGGGTGACCACCATCCATAACTGCTCATCCACTCAAGACTGTGTGTCTGCATGTGAACGTGCATGCCTGGAGAGATCTTAACCTGTGTTGCATTAATTAATGTATACATCACACTTTTCAGAACAGTAATCACTGAATCGGACATCGTAACACATTTTAAAACTAATTCACTGCTCTTCTGACCTGTCATGATATTTCCCCTCTTTATAAATAAAGGTCTTGAATAGAAGAGCAAAATATCAACTATGTAATAAAGGCTGCTCAGAAGCATGTCTCAGAGGCTCAGAACTGCACAGAATCTCCCACAGAGTTGTCTTGTCTCTATTTTATTTCTTTGCGCCAAGATTTCCCTAAACCCTTCGTCTTTAATAGAAGGGGGATTCTTCATATTGCAAAGCTGCGGAAAGCAAATTACTTAATTGGAGACTGATATTCTGAGTGGCAGCTGAGTTTGAGTTTGATAACATCAATAAGGAGCTGAGAACTTAGTTGGTGAAGTTAAGATAAAGGAATACACACAGAATAAAACTGCATTATTTGAGTGGTTATTGTAATACTTCTGCATGGAGTTATATAGAAAGGCAGCAATAAGGACATTGTTGTAAAATGAGAAAAGAAACAGAGTATATCTAGATGAAGACATGGCAGAAACTAGCTTTAGGGCAAATGAATAAACAAAGAGAGACCTAGATGGATTTGCAGAAAGGTTATAGTCAAATGAACTGTTAATAACTGGTTAAAGACAGAGCTGATTTTCAGTGTTGTTTTGGCTTTCAGAGATAAGAACTGCTGCTGAGCACATCAAGACTGGCACAGAAGAGAGAAAAAAAAATTTGAAGGTTTCTACTTAATATTTTTAAAATGCTTTTTTGAAGGGTGCATGTCCCCCCTCCATGCCTGCAGCCAGGCTGCCAGGTACCATGCAGCCAGCAGCTGTGAGATGCTGCACTCAGTGCTTTTCCAGGGACCAAATGCAGATCTGTCCCCCTAACCCATCTGCAGTAGGACTAACCACTGCTCAGTGATGGCAAGAAGGCACTGTCTTACAGTTACATGGGGAAAGCATAAATCAGCATAAGTTTGGTGACTTGGACATTGCCCTTTCACCCTTTTGCATCAGCCGAGGGTCTAACTCAACCTGAAATACACTTATGCAGTAACATTTTGACCACTACAGGGAAGAGGAAGGTCCAGTCTGAGAGGGGTGACCACCATCCATAACTGCTCATCCACTCAAGACTGTGTGTCTGCATGTGAACGTGCATGCCTGGAGAGATCTTAACCTGTGTTGCATTAATTAATGTATACATCACACTTTTCAGAACACTAATCACTGAATCGGACATCGTAACATATTTTAAAACTAATTCACTGCTCTTCTGACCTGTCATGATATTTCCCCTCTTTATAAATAAAGGTCTTGAATAGAAGAGCAAAATATCAACTATGTAATAAAGGCTGCTCAGAAGCATGTCTCAGAGGCTCAGAACTGCACAGAATCTCCCACAGAGTTGTCTTGTCTCTATTTTATTTCTTTGCGCCAAGATTTCCCTAAACCCTTCGTCTTTAATAGAAGGGGGATTCTTCATATTGCAAAGCTGCGGAAAGCAAATTACTTAATTGGAGACTGATATTCTGAGTGGCAGCTGAGTTTGAGTTTGATAACATCAATAAGGAGCTGAGAACTTAGTTGGTGAAGTTAAGATAAAGGAATACACACAGAATAAAACTGCATTATTTGAGTGGTTATTGTAATACTTCTGCATGGAGTTATATAGAAAGGCAGCAATAAGGACATTGTTGTAAAATGAGAAAAGAAACAGAGTATATCTAGATGAAGACATGGCAGAAACTAGCTTTAGGGCAAATGAATAAACAAAGAGAGACCTAGATGGATTTGCAGAAAGGTTATAGTCAAATGAACTGTTAATAACTGGTTAAAGACAGAGCTGATTTTCAGTGTTGTTTTGGCTTTCAGAGATAAGAACTGCTGCTGAGCACATCAAGACTGGCACAGAAGAGAGAAAAAAAAATTTGAAGGTTTCTACTTAATATTTTTAAAATGCTTTTTTCTTTCTTTTCAGTAGTTCAAATTTGGTAAGAACGTATATATTTCAAACATTTTGTAACAACACCACTTACTTCTACTGCTGCCAGCTCTGTAGGTTACTAAAGGAAAATAAGCTTCCTAATCCTAACTGGACAACCATAAAAAACTCATAAGAAACATACTGGGAATGTTAGGTATTGAAATGTCTTTTATGTTTTTGTTAAAATTTTCACTGGATCTACCACAATTGGATATTTTTTATTCTATGACTAAAAGTCTAAAAAACTTGGCCGCTGAGTGTGTGTGTGTATGTGTGTTTGTGTGTACACCTACAAGGAGTCATAAGGGAGTGAATTAAAGCGATGGAGAACTCCTCTCTCTCAGTCCGGCAGATCCATAGATAAATCTTTCCAGAAGACAGCCATGCTGACAACTGAAATCCTACCAATAATTTCTCTGGAACACTATTTGACTAAAGTCATAAAGGATAGACTTTATATTATTCATTAATTAAAAGGTCCCCTGCATTAATGCATCAGACAACAGAGGCTTCCCTTCATCCCTGGACCTTCATCCTGCTTGACCAACCTGATCTCCATCTATGACCAGGTGACCCGCCTAGTGGATGAGAGAAAGGCTGTGGATGTGGTCTACCTGGACTTCAGTAAGGCCTTTGACACCGCTTCCCACAGCATTCTCCTAGAGAAGCTGGCTGAAACCTGGAGGTATTTAAAAGACGAGTAGATGAGGTGCTTAGGGACATGGTTTAGTGGGCATGGTGGTGTTGGGTCAACGGTTGGACTTGATGATATTAGAGGTCTTTTCCAACCTTAATGTTTCTATGATTCTATGATTTCTGCAAACACTGAAAGAAGTGGCTAAACCTGCTTGGAAAAATTGCTTCGTGTGACTGAGACAAAGGTGTACAGTGTGGGGTGGCAGGGGGAGGCGCAGCCGCTCACCAGGTCCTTCCTGGCTCTCCAGCCACAGGCAGATTATGCGAGGGAGGGCAAGGCTCCCACATCAGACAGAGCTTGCTCTCAGTTAACCCCAAAGGCTGACTTTCTCTTGTGGTTTCACCCCAGTGGGCAGCTCAGCCCACCCAGCTCACTCCCCCGCAGTGGGATGGGGGAGAGAATCAGGAGGGTAAAAGTGCAAAAACTGGTGGGTTGAGATAAAGACAGTTTAACAGGTAAAGCAAAAGCTGTGTGCACAAGCAAAGCAAAATCGAGTTCATTCACTGCTCCCATACGCAGGCAGATGTTCAGCCATCCCCAGGACAGTAGGGTTCCATCACACATGATGGTAACAGAATCACAAAATCACAGAATGGCTGAGGTTGGCAGGTACCTCTAGATGTCATCTGGTCCAACCCCCCTGCTCAAGCAAGGCCACCTAAATCCAGTTGTCTAGAACCATGTCTAGACAGTTTTTTAATATCCTAAGGAGGGAGACTCCACAATCTCCCTGGACAACATATGCCAGTGCTCGGTCATCCACTCAGGTGATTTTCAGGGTTCTTTACTTCGGAAGACAGACACAATAGCTCTGAATGTCCCCTCTTTCTCCTTCTTCCCCAGCTTTTATTGCTGAGCATGATGTCCTACTGTCTGGGATATCCCTTGGGTCAGTTGGGGGCAGCTGTCCTGGCTGTGCCCCCTCCCATCTCCTTGTGCATCCCCAGCCTGCTCGCTGGCAGGGCAGGGTGAGGAGCAGAAAAGGCCTTGATGTGCAAGCACTGCTAAGCAGTAACTAAAACATGCCTGTGTTATCAACACTGTTTTCAGCATAGATTCCAAACATAGCACCATGCAAGCTACTATGAAGAAAATCAACTCTATCCCAGCCAAAACAGTACACTTTCCAAGAAGGAAATTCTGCTTTATGAGAAGGTTGATTTAATAAACCAATTACAAAACAATTTAATAACCTTGTCTTTGTTATGGCCTAATAGCAAAGCCTCCTCTGGAACAAAAAGAAGGCAATACACTTCAAAACATCTTCCACCTCAAGACGGATATCGCAGAGCCCCCACAGGAATCACACTGGGCTTGTAGATCCTCTACTCATCTGCAGACGAGGGTTTTGTTTGAACAGGTACTGTCATCTGCTTTTGGACAATCTCATTCTTAATCTGTTTTCTTGTGCTGTGTTGATAGGATTTAAGATCTAATAAACTTTCATCTTGAACTTTTCTATGACAACAAGACCCGGATCTTCCCTTGCCTGCATGCCTGAGCAGCTTTCCATGCGATATGTTTTCAGTGGCCTTCCAGAAACGCATGTACTTCACTGGGACAAGTAAAAACTTTCATTTCACCTGGACTGTCTGCATGAAGAGGTAGGTTTAGGGAACATAGAATTCATGACTGAACTTCAGTTTTGCTGGGCATCTTGTCTGAGGAGTAAGCCAAATAGCTGTCTTCATTAGGAGAGGCAGAAAGCCCTGCTCCCCTGGTGCCTGCCCCAGCCTCTCCTGGCACAGACCAGCATGGCAGCTGGCAGCACCGCCTGGGTGCTCTGGCTCTTCTGTGCCTGGGAGCTGATGCAGCAGCTGGCAGGTCATAGAATCATAGAATCATAGAATCATTGAGGTTGGAAAAGACCTCTAAGATCATCGAGTCCAACCGTCAACCCAACACCACCATGCCCACTAAACCATGTCCCTAAGCGCCTCATCTACACGTCTTTTAAATATCTCCAGGGATGGGGACTCCACCACTTCCCTGGGCAGCCTGTTCCAATGTTTAACCACTCTTTCAGTAAAGAAATTTTTCCTTACATCCAATCTAAACCTCCCCTGGCACAACTTGAGGCGGTTTCCTCTCGTCCTATCGCTTGTTACTTGGGAGAAGAGACCGACCCCCACCTCGCTACAACCTCCTTTCAGGGAGTTGTAGAGAGCGATGAGGTCTCCCCTCAGCCTCCTCTTCTCCAGGCTGAACAGTCCCAGTTCCCTCAGCCGCTCCTCATCAGACTTGTTCTCCAGACCCCTCACCAGCCTCGTTGCCCTTCTCTGGACACGCTCCAGCACCTCAACGTCCTTCTTGTAGTGAGGGGCCCAAAACTGAACACAGTATTCGAGGTCACGGCTCCCCTGAGCACCAGCGGCCTGGTGGCAGCCCTGTCTCCTCCCTGTCGGGCTTCCCTGCCAGGCTCCCTCCTCGGTCGCCTGCAGCCCGCACCTCCCGCCCAGGTGTGCTGTCTGGGACACCATTAGTGCTTCCCAGGATAAGGAGTTTGAGATACAAGCGCCTGCTCCCACCAGCCGACTGGGCTGGCCCCCAGCTGGCCTCATTCACCCAGAGCCCAGGACCCACAGGGAGGGGTCCATGGCAACCCACAGCACCCACAGCCCTGGGCAAGCCATCGCCAATGTACAGCTCCCCACATGCCTCCCCCTGCCGCTGCAGGGCAGCTTTAGCCTCTGTTCCTGGCCATGGGGACAGGCACTGGCAAAAGTGATGGACCCGGGCTGTGGCTCATCATCCCCCTGGGTGGTGCAGGGGCCCATGCCCCTCTCCCACCAGTTTGGCTGCATGCTGGCTGAATGACACCAAGCAGGCAAGTCATAACTAGTGTGTAAGACAAGGCAGAAATAAATAGCGTGTTTCTTCCCTTTATTAACACTCCATCCTAATCTGTATATATCTAAGTAGCAAAAGTCTGAATTTGCCACCAGGTCTTAGCTTTGAGTTCAGGATTTTTTTCAGGGCAGTAATTTCCAGAGTAATAAAAAAGCCTCATTGTCTTAAGAAAAACAAGTCTGAGTCTATCTTAAAACTACACACTTTTATGTATAACCATTTTGACCTGTCTCCCTGATAAAAAAAGATTTATCTGAAAATCCTAAAGACACTAAAAACTGTTGAGTAGGGATGCTGAGCGCACTGGTCAGTGAGATAAATGAACCTAGTCAGGCTATGAATAACACCAGAAGGATGTTATTAAATTAATACTTGGGGAATGCACAAGAGAAAGCAGGCTTCTGCTTAGTTTTCTATTTTTTCCCCTTTTTCTGATTTCCCTGCCAACAGAGCCAAAGACAGATCTTTGCAAATGTTTTCCTGTAATTTTCTTTTAAAAATGAATGGTGTTTTACTTAGGAGGCAATAAAATGCCATGGGATATTGTATGTGGCAGATTGGTTGGGGGTGCATACATGCACTGTAATCAAGAAAAACAAAAAACCCACAAAAAACCCCGCTCTATTTTTATCTGGTTTCTTCCCATGCCCTTGGACTCAGAGAAATGTAGTCTATTCTGCCCTTGATGCAGTAACTTTCTGGAGGATACATTCAGCCATTGTCTGTCTGGAATTGTTTCAGCAACTTCTCTTGCTTTTACTTTCATTTTATATGATGCTTTCCAGATTCATATTTTTATGTCTTCTCAGAAATCTAGTTCTCCTGTAATAGAAAATCTTTCGCTAAACCAACTATTTGTTTCAGCCAGCTATTTTATTATCCATTCTCATCCATTTATTCTCTTTATACAAATGGAAGCAACAAATGAAATAAAAACTGTAAAGCTGACAAATACCAGCTATCACAGTGCAGATTAAGAGCATCACAATAGCTTATTTTTTACAATGAGTGCTGAGGCAATAAAGAGTAGATTTAAACCAACTAGTGGGAAAAGCATTCTGTATCTTCTCTTTTCTGACCTTAACTTAATTGTCAGAGAAACAACCAGAGGCCATGCTCATCCTCCTTTCACTAAAGAAAAACCGCAAGTGTTTTTCTGGGGTAAGCGCTCTGACCACAGCCGCAGTCTGTGGGGGATTCAAACACAAAGCTCCCTGTTCAGATACTGACCACTGTCATGTAACCTCCACTTACCACCCCTCCATGTGTCCTCCTAACTATTGTCCTTGCTGTGCCATGGAGACCTCGAGGAGGGGCATTCTGCACCCTCTGGAAATTATCACCAGTGCCTTCAGTCTCCTTGTTTTTTGGATAGCCAGCTCAACACTTTTTTTTCCCTGCAATATCCACATCTTCCTTTCTTCTAATGGGGTTTGGGTTGGTTTGCCATGGCTGATGAGAACAATATGTATTTTAACTGTCTTGGCTGTGAACGGGTTACAGGAATCGTCCCTCTATGAACCTGGAAAGCCAAAGACTACAGAGCTGGTGAGAAGTCAGTTGGAGAGCATGTTGACAGCAGCTCTGCAATACAAACACATTTCTAAATCAAGGATGTTTTGCTGTAACTCAAAGCAGACAGAGAGGGGATGTGCCCAGGGTTTGTGTTCTCTGTTTTTTCCATCAATATATTTGGTTGCATCAAAAATTGTTAAAAGGAAAGCAGAATTTGACTGGCTGGGAAAAAGGTAAGCCACCTTTTTTAAAACTGTTCAGGCCAGGGAACAGTGGATGAAATCCACTTTAAACTGATGTCTTAAAGCCAAGCACAGTGAAAGCCCTTATATCTCCAGCAAGATGTTGTTATACTAAAAACGTTGATTCAGAGCAAAATGCTAATAGTCTCCAATTGTTTATAGTTGCTTCTGAGCATATCTTTCAAGTGAAAACAACTCTTCAAACAAACCTTGAGGAGAAACAAAGTGAACAGCTGAATGAATAATTAAGGAAACCACACTGAGTGTTACAGGTCTTCTGGATGGAGTCATTTGTTCTTGGAGCCCGTGAACCTATGCTTCCAATGTGACTTACTCTATATTCCTGCAACTAAAGCTGTTATTAAATGTGTTTATGTATGTGTGCATGTGTTAGTACATTTTCCTCCCAGCTTCTTTTAATTACTGTGTTTATATGACAGCTTTCATGCTAGGATACAAAACAGGAATGTTCCTCGGTTATATTCGTGACCATGGGGCACTGGATGTGACAGAGTAATGTGAAGAGTAAAAAGATTTTTTCCCTCTTTTGAACAGAAAAATATTTCTGTCTCATTACTAGATGATTATTAGCTTTTCAGCAAGAAAGATGTGACCATGTGAAGACTCCTCTTTTCCTCCTTACTTTGCTGTCAAAGTTTCCAAACAGCCTGATCTGAGTGAATGATGCTCTTTCCTTTCCAAGTACTACAAGAGTACTGAATTGTGATTTATTATTCTATCTTCAGGGGCTCCGGAGACAGAAACACACATTCCTATGTTACAAGAGATCACACGCTAATTAACAGCATTATACATTTATGAACCAATTATCATATTTAAAAGACGTGTAGATGTGGTGCTTAGGGACATGGTTTAGTGGTGGACTTGGCAGTGTTGGGTTAACGGTTGGACTTGATGACCTTAAAGGTCTTTTCCAGCCTAAATGATTCTATGATTCTATATTTACACAGGACAAGTGCATCCTACATTTAATTATAATTTAAGGTCTCACTTGAATAAGCCTATGATTGAAGCAAAGCCCAGTGCACCCTATTAGCATTTTGCAACTGAAAGTCAAGGCATTTGGCCAAGTGTGCTTTGTAGCTTCCTTTTCTAGCGCGATCCATAATATTAGCAGGGTTAAGTCCTAACCTGATTAGCAAAGGGGCTGACTTGCTCTGGTTCAGTAAGTACTTCTCGTTTCCCCCGGGACATCCTCCCCCAGCCTGCTTTGCACAGACAGTGCTGCCTCTCACTGCTGAAAACTCTCCATCAGGCAGGGTTAGGAACAGGCGACAGAGCCAACTGTGCCCTCCGCAGGCCTGGTACACAGAAAATAAATGCCAGGCACCCAAGTACCATAAAATTGCCAATTTCAAAATATCGAGTGTTTATTAAAAGTGCAGCCTCTCTTTCTCTCTTACCTAACAGCTATACATAAGTAGGAGGAAAAGAAAAGTAATTACTAACCTTAACTTTCTTTAAATGTGAAGCTGATGCATATATGGGACACTGTTCTCTTCAGATTGATGAATAAAAATGCTGAGTGGGCAGATGTTATTTGCATGGTATTTCCACCTCTCAAGACTTGCAGGGATCTCTTAAAGCAGAAGCATATATGTCATGTATTATCGCAAAGGCCTGTTTGGAACAAATGTTGCTATAAACCAAGGGTGGAGATTGCTCTGCTTTGGCCCATTGTAATGTGTGCCCCTGTATTCCCTCAATATCATTCTTCATGGAAGTATCTTTGTTTAGCTAAATCAAATAATTCCATTCAGATTTAATTAGAAATTCACAGAAAAAAACTTTTCTGAACCTGGGCTGGTCAGAATAATAAGTAGAGACAGATATTCTCTGGGTAGCTCTTGATAAATGAATGCTGAAATGCACATCTGACCATCTGGAACAAGAAATTGCTAGCTATGTTTTAGTGATGCCTGTCATATCCAAAAGCACTCTCTTGGTCCATATTTTTGTCACAGTGTTAATATTAAGGATTTACAAAATCACATGAAGAATTGCATAACCATAGCGGGAAGATCCTTTGCTGCCATAAATCAGCATGCATCTATTCACACCAGAGGTGAGTCTTTGTCTTTATAATGTCTTTTGTGTGGAAGGAAAATAAGTTGCTTCGCAGTGCATGTAGCAACCCAGATGTATAACTTCCCCCTTACTGGCCAAAGCTGTGAGGATGAGCACTAACTAGCAAGTCTCCCACCTCGGGACCCAGGCAGCTCAGCACTTCCACTCACACAGGTGGCAGGTGATCACTGCCTCCATGTCTCAGCCGTCTCTGCATTCTTTATATGTGTTGTACCAAAACACATTACTTAATGGTTTGAGCCTCTGTTTCCAGTCCTTTTCATCAACATACCAATCCAAAATATTTTCTCTTCCCACATAAGCGGTGTTCTGCCTGTGTAATTTCCACAGCCACCTTTGCTGCGCATCTACAAAGAGTATAGATGAAAAATTATTTTTAAAAGTCTTTAAAACAGTCATGAATGAGTCATTCAGACTGATAGTGTCATGGGGAAGCCTGACACACACATCTGCCTGGAAATTTCTTGGGTATCTGAGGACAAAAAAGCATAATATTTGGCTCTGAAATTAATAATATGTGCTGCTTCTGCTACTCCTTCTACTGAAATATATTCTGTTATATTTTTGGCAATTCCTGGACAAGGAATGGAGCAAGACTTTAATTTCTCTGAGGCAGACTATATATTTTAAAAACTCTGTAAACATTAGTTTTCCAAAGTACAGTCATTGTTCCTGTAGGCATTAATGTTGCAAACCAAGTAATAAGGCTTAAAGCACTAATAAAAAAAAATCAGAATTGCAAGTTGGTAACAAACAACCCGAAGCCCAAATAGCTCTTAGCACTAAAAATAAATCCAGGCTTGTCAGGGATCTCCATGGAGCTTTGTACCTCCCAGACCATAAATATTCTTCCATTTCAGCTTTCAAATTAGTTGCTGTTTAGGCTACTTCAACATCTGTGGAAGAACCTTCCCTGGTAGAGGAAGCTAATGGGTTTGCAGAGCTTCTGGTTGGTGAGGTCTAGTGATACCTGCAGAGCAAGCTCTGCTTCCAAAAGCCAGCCCAGATTGGTGAGGTCTAGTGACCTCACTTGCTCACTTGCTCACTTGCTTGCAGAGCAAGCAAGCTCTGCTTCCAAAAGCCAGCCCAGTAAGTTTTCCAGATTTATTACTCTAAAGTGTTTTTAATTGAATCCAGTGAAAAAATATAAGTAGAAGAGCAAGACATGAAAAATACAGAAAGACAGGGGAAACTACAGCAAACCAACTGTTAGCTAGGTGGGAGGAAGATGGTATAAGAAAAGAGCTACTAAGGTTTAATTCAGTGTTGCCAGAAACCAGTGACCACGGCTGCCACTATCTGCAATGAAATTACAGCAGCCAGAGCTGGTTTTTGCAGAGGGTGGGTGATGCCTCAACGTGCGGTGCTGCAGCCGTGGGTTCTCCTGCAGCAGTAGGTGCCAGTGGCACTGGGATGTGCCTCTCTTGGCACGTCCCTGACACCTCAGGAAATGCCAACCCTGCCTGCAGCCACTTGGTGCAGAGAGGGGTCTGCCGGGGCTTGTTGGCCACCGAGCAGAGGGAGGATGCCGCGGGACTATGCCTGGCTGCTGCCCCAAGCAGCGCGGGCTCTGCCAGCAGTGGCAGCCGGCTCTGGGCAAGCGGTGGCAGGGGCAGGTCAGCCTGTGCCAGCAGCTCCTGCCCTGCTGGGCGCAGGGAGCTGTACCATTCTGACAGTACACTGCTCAACACAACGTGTGTGGTCCAGTCCTAGCGAGTCTTTCACTAATGGCAGGTTTGCGGGTTAGCAGGGCTTCAGGACTGCTCACTTCTGTTCCATCTGGCTAATGAAACGGCGTTTGCCACATCACCCAAGGTCAGGCCCTGCTAGCCAGCACCGAGCCCTTGCTCCTTTCAACAGTCTTTCTGAGAGTGTGCCATATCTGGTGTCCTATAACACCTGTCATTAAGCTGTTTCTTTTGGCAAAAGGAGAAAGTTGAAGGGATGTGTCGTGGTTTAACCTCAGTCGGCAACTGAGCACCACGCAGCCGCTTGCTCACTCCCCCCCACCCGGTGGGATGGGGGAGAGAATTGGAAAAGCACAAGTGAGAAAAACTCATGGGTTGAGAGAAAAACAGTTTAATAATTGAAATAA
>NW_008794444.1:6639561-6648480 GCF_000699145.1 Aptenodytes forsteri
CTCCCAGCTTCTTGTGCACCTCCAGCCTTCTCAGTCGGTAGAGCATGGGAAGCTGAAAAGTCCTTGGCTAGTGTAAGCATTACCTAGCAACAACTAAAACATTGGTGCATTATCAACTTAGTTCTCATCCTAAATCCAAAACACAGCATTGTACCAGCTACTAGGAAGGAAATTAACTCTATCCCTGCCAAAACCCAGACAGGATGTTAGGGTTGTGGGTTTAAGTTTTCTAACAGGGAGCTTTGGTCCAGAGCCCTGGGAAAGGTTACCGAGTTGAGCCAGAAGTCTTCGAGGGAAGGAAAACGACACAAAGTCTTCAAACTGCCCTATACTAAGGGAAAAATCCTGCATGGCTGCACAGCTGTATCCTGCCTATAACATAACTCTGAGGGCACCAAGGTCCTGGCCTCTCTGCCTGCCTGCTTGCTGTCAGGCAGAGCTATGGGCTGAGCTGTAGACCCAATCATCTGTACTTAAAAAGCACTTTTGCTGGAATTTCCCAAAGTATAAAACTTCTGCTTGTAGTTGTATTTTAATTTGCTAAGGGATATCAGCTGTTCTCTGATAAGAGTTTTTTGCTCTGTGACTAAATCCCAAGAAAGGTCAGTTGTGCTGATGGTTTTTCAGATAGGAATGGGATAGTCTGGCCCTTTCCCCTTGACACCTCTTTGCTGAATTCCACCCTATTGCCCTAAAAATCATCCCACGACACAATGATGAGTAAAAATACTAAATAGTTTCATTAAAATAATATCTAAAAAATTATTCTCTGCCTTTTGCTTTGTTAGTATCTTTTGAACCGCATTTTAACAGTTTCTCAAAGTATACCAAATGACCTGCAAGAACATCACTTGTCACAAGCTGCACAGCACTGTTCGCAACTGGGGGCAAGAGCAGGCTGGTGTTACTGTAATGTTTACTGACAAGCCAAAATGCATCCTGGAGAAAAACACTACTATTTCCTTCACAAACAAAAGCAGGGATCCCTAAAGCTATAGACACGCTCTGAAATGCCTGTTTAAAGTAAACTGTAAACAGGATTACTTCCCACTAGTTTTGGCTAGCAGAATGTTTAAAGGCATGTGGTCTAAATACCTGACATCTTTATCTGGGACTTGGGGACAGGCCACATTTAAGGAAGGTATTAATGCCCAGCTCCCTACCACTGTCCCAGACTATCACATGTGCCTATGGTGCAGGATGTGGTCAGAGCACTCTGAGCACCCTGTCTGACTGTGCTGCTCCCAGACAGCCCAGAAAGGTGCCTGGAAAGCCCTGTCCTTCCCAGGACCTGCCCTCAAGAACCAGACCTCTCTTCTGAAATGCCCCAAACGACTGACCACTATTCCTGCTGGGACCAAGCCTGAGCCCATGGGGTGGTCAGGATGAGGCTTGGTCCCGCAGGCTTGCCTGGCACCCATGCAGATGAGGTCTGATGCTGAATGCAGCACCTGGTCCCACCAGAGCCTCTGCTGGACGCGGCGACATCCTGGCATACCTGAACCTCGCTCTCCATCAGCACCATTCAGCGTTGTTGGCTTCTGCCCAGGAAGGGACCTTCAGATATGCTTTGTGGGGATGCAGATGAGGTCACTGAGGAGCTCATTTGACATGTTCATACATCATATGGCATTTTGAATCTCCTGTCCTGCACAGCTCAGCACGCGGCAAGGAAAGCATCTCTCTCCAGAGCAACGGTTCAGAAGCAAGGACAAGACCAGTCGTGATTAAGTGAGTGATTAACATTATTGTTTTCCAGTTCAGTTTAGTATGAGAAAAGTTCTTCCGGTTTCTGGTTTCATTCCAGCTGGGGCCAATGCAATGAAAGTGAAACAAATTAGAAACTATGCACATCTAAAGTGGAAAGGAATTAATTCATGAGACTGATAAAACATATTTATAGCAAACATTTAAGGAAAATATTCAAATCCATTTTATTTCCTTCTGTATATGAAAGTCAAGGAATTTGAAATACCAGTTTGAATTCATTTTGAGTCAATTCACATGCAGGAAATGTACTTTGGCTTTGCTCAAGTGGAGGAAGTTAATGAATCTAAACCCATAGCTATAAAGTATGAGGTCCACAGTTAACACAATAATCTCAGACCAGTAACCCTTATTATCCATACTGCTTACTTCATCCTTTTCAATTAGGTATAGATAAATAAATTAAAAATAAATGATACCATTTATGAGTTAAAACATTAAATGAAGGAAACCAATAATTATCACCAACTGTTTAAAGCTAATATCTCTTGCAGTATTTACACATTTCAATTGCTTTGTTGACAGGATACTCAGGGCTCCCTCTTCACTGCTCCTGTGTGGTACCAGTGCTGTACCCACAAGACATTATGTCCTTTTTTCCTACAGTCTTTTTACTGTTCACAGTACTTAATTCCACCATCTAGTTGGGTACAACTTTCCCAGCAGTGGCTCCAGATTTATTCTGAGTCTTGGAGGTAGGTTTACTTAGCTCTCTGAAAAAAAGCTATAGATTTTATTCCCTTCTGGTATGTTGCCTGTTACAAAAAACATTTTCTTCCATTTCTCACTGTTTCTACTCAGCTTTGGTCAATACTTCCCTTTGGTTAACTACGGAACTTTATCACAATATTTGATTTCTTATTTCATTTTGCCAAAGAATCATATGGTTTAAAAAAGTTAAAAATGTGTTCATTTGTGATTATGTTCTCCTCAGCTCTCTGTCCCAGCTGTCTAAAAATTTTCAGTAGGCTTTCTGAAGAAGCATTTTTTTGTTGGCAATATTTTTGTTCATCTACTCATCTTTTGTTTTATTGACTGTGCCAATAACTTTAGCTGCTGTCGTCTTCTGCAATATCACCACACAAGATTTGGACATTTTTGTGCAACTCCATTAGTATCATTAGTCTACTTTTCCTGTCCCCCCTTTTTATTTGGTCTGGATGGCTTGCAGCAGCAACCCCTATAGTTCTTTTAAGCCCTAGCATATAACATATTTGCTTATACTCACAGTCAGAAGTGTCCTTCCTGGCTACTGCCATCCGCTGCTCTCTCTTGAATAAAGAAGCCACTAGAGTTGGGGCAGACCTGATTGTACAATAAAAAATAATAATAATAATAAAAAAATCTTCAGTTTGTGTCAGGGAAACATAAACACAGAAAAGTATCATTTTCTCAAAGAATAATGGTACGTTACTAGGGATCTTGGTAGGAGCCTGTCTCTCTCCAGTATCCAGGTGGTGTCATCCAAAACAGTTTATTTCCAAGAAATCTACCAGAGTTGCTGTTTTGCTGTCTTTTGGGGGAAAAAATCCACATCCAAACACACACAACCATGCACAAACACACCCATGTTCACTGCCCTCACCACAGACATTTAAAGCAGTGAGTCCATGAAGCGACTCCTGCTTTCAGGAGCCCCCATGTCTCTGGCATATAGAGGGATGATTTGAGGGGTTCCTCCGTGGATACGCATGACATCTTCAGAGGGGAACCCCAGGGACAGAGCTCTGAGAAAAGTGAGGCAGAGAATTGCACAAACAAAGCAGATTACCTGCCAGGAAGGAAATCCCTCATCAGCAGATAGTTCAAATATATAAAATAGAAAGACCTTCCTCACAAATTGCTAAATAAAGAAATGGGAAATAAGTTGCTTTTGAACATAAGTGCATTCACATGGATAATCAGACTGAAGAGATATCAGGCTAGACACTTACTTTATGGTATCTTTATTTCTTTCCTGCCATAGATATAAAGATTTTCACAGCTCTTTTCAACAGAGGAAATGTGAACTGGATGCTCTCAGTAATCCAATTGCTTGCTCATATTATCACATTGTAAAGAAAACAGTAATGTTGTAAAAGGAGGGGAAAAAAGAAAAAAATCCAGACCAGTTTCCCCCTCTCTCCTACTACTCAAAGTGTAAATGTCATGCTTTTTATGTGTGCAAACAAATGAAGGAATGAGTCTTGCATATCTTTTAGAAGATAAATTCACATATGCATTGTTAATGGCACACTTGTCTCACTAGAAGTGTGTTACGTGATCTGAAGCAGGCACTGAAGTAATTCCCATGGGATATCAGAGCCTGGTACCCACTGAATATTTGGCATTACACAGCTTTGAGAAGAAATAGGGAATTCAGTTGTCTGAGGCAGAGTCCCCTCTTAGCTTTGAGCTAGTACAGTTGGAAGCAGTGCTGAGCTTTGGTGTGGAGCAGCCCTGCTCTGGCTTGCACCCTGCTACGGAATCCCTGCATGTATGAGCCGTTGGGGACCAGAGACTGGAATAAAACTGAGAGAAAGACAACAGACAGCGCTATCCAATGAATCGCATGGAGAAATGGGAACCCACAAGCCAGTAAGTAATTCCAAAACTCTGATTTACTAGAAACAGTTTTCATTCTTGTAAAGAAGTAAATTGCTGTGCACTGTCAAACCACTTTGGTACCACATATGTGCCTTACTTTGCATAATTTCTGCACTTGTCTGAGATGAGGAACTTCCCTTTCTTTCTCATACATCCTTGCAGTGTTCAGGGAATAGGTGGTCTTTGCTACAATAAATATTAACAGCAGTAGCATCTATTATAATCAGGAGGACATCTCCATTTCTCTTCTCTAGTAAGTGCTGTGGAAGATGACAGTCATGCATTTATGTGTGATTTCCTAAGTTTTAGCTAAAATTTAAAAGACTGTTTTAAGAAACATAAAGAAACTTGTGGATTTATCTCACTCATTCTGTTCTCTGTTTTCTAGTGCATGAAGTAGAAAACCTGGAACTGGAGCTGGGCCTTTGCTGCTGTATTAGTGGTTAATACACCTAGCCAGTATAATTGTTTTTTCAGGATACCATCTTTGAAACTTATTACCCTAGCCAGGATGTTCAGGATCTAGGAAAGCAGAGAAATAATATCATCTGCTTTGTTTGAAGGCAAAATGCACAAAGATAAAATATTTTTCCACTTCACAATCTGGTTTCCTTGCATCCATGTAACTTCAGTCTCAGTCAAGAGGCACCACTAACATACACGTAATACAAGTAAACTGAAAGATAGGAAGATACAGTACTTACTTATTCAAATAGAAGAAGAGCAAGAATGATAGTAAATCATTATTTTCTTACAGTAACAACAGTCTTTTAAAAGAGAATATAGACATAAAAGATATTCTACTTAACATTGTTTTGTAAAATGCTAAAATTCAAGCAATGTTGTATTACTGTCAGGATATTCAAGTTAAGTTTTAAAACCTTCATACACCGGTTTTCCACTCAGAATAGATATCTTCTGATGCTAACATGCTTGAGTTGCACCCTTGGGGAAACCTAGACTCAGAGAAATGTGCTTACTGATCCTTCCTGGTGCCATCAGACTGAAGATATGAAAGGGGAAAAAAGCAGCTGAGAAATGAATGCATTTCTTTTCATTCTATGAAATAAAAACCAAATGACTTTTTGCTGATAAATGTGCAAAATATTTATTTATAACAGAAATGTCTCTTGTGATTGTTTATCAGCAGCAGAAAAGCTCTTATGCCATAGCATCTGGAGCTACAACTAAGATGCATCAAGGCTTTGTCTTTTCATCTGCCAGCTCCCAGGATCTTGCCAATCATGCTTCTGTTCCCCCTACACTGACCCAGGGGCCACCAGCTGTAAAAAACGGCTGTGGGCAAAGTTATTAAGACAGTCTCTCCAGCAGTTTGTGTTGGAGCTGTTCTCTGTACATACAGCACATTTCCACAGGGAAGGAGACTTATTCTGTGGCCCCATTATTAGGCAGCTCACCTGGGAATTTAAACCATGACTCCTGCCAGTTGTAATGCTCTGGGACCTGGGTTTGCAGCTACTCTGATGTAAGTCTTTCTCTGATGTTAAAACATAAAATACAACAAAATTCACAGTCTCATTACAACTCCTAAACTTATGAAAGAACAAATAAGACATTTCAAAATAAGGACATTTTTCATAAAATGGAGATACTAGCCTTCAGGTAGTTCTACAAATAAGGATGTCATAACATTTACTTCTCAGAAGACAATTTCAAAATATGGTATTTCAGGCTATGTAATGTTGGTAGAAGGGGGTTGCCAAGTAAGCAGAGCAGGAAGGAGGAGAAGACGTGGGAAGGTGAAGGGATGCAGAAGAATGAGAAGGCATCATGACAACGCCTGCTCAGGAGGCATAGCGGGATGGAGTTGCAGTCTGCTCTGCTGCTGGCTCAGCATGTAGAAGCCTGGCATCCAGGCTGGTATGATTCACTGCTGCTGCGTGTCAGTGGGACCAGCTCGCAACAGCCGCACCACTGCAGCAACCCCAGTGCTTCCTCCTTTCCTGGGCACAGGAAGGGGACTGGCGACACTGCTGGAATGGTCCCTGGAGCCTCTGAGGCTCACCAAACCACTCCTGGCTGTGGGCGTGGGCCAGGGGTGATGCCCCATGCCTGGTCTGCACACAGCCACCCAGCTGCAAACAGTCAGGGAGTTTAATAGTCTGGATACGATTTTTCCTGCCAGTTGGCCTCAGTGCCTGAAGAACCCAGTGTGTTTAATGTACAGCTCTAGATGTAGCTCAAAAGTACACTGGTGACATTATTGGAGACATCCAGCTGGGGAGAGTTGCAAAGGCATAACAATTATTCAAAACACACAAATGATTTCAAATCTACCTGAAGAAATTCAGTAAAGGCAAGTCAGGTTCACAGACCAAAGAGAAAGAAAGTGAGTAACTGCAAGACAGCCCCTTGCTTGTACAGCTGTGCAGAGAAATGTCCAGGGCTCTCAAAGTGCCTGCAAGCCCACTTTGCTGTGCTGTTGCAAGAAGGAGGAACCTCACCCCTGTTCCCTGCCATGCTCTCTTGGCATGTGAGAGCTCAGCTGGAGAAGGTGTCAGCCAACTGGAAAGCATAGAGCAGACAGCAATGAGATAGGAAATGGAGGAAATATAACAAGCAGGAAAGATAGAATGACTTTGCTTTCAAAAAGACAAGCTTAAAGAACTGAGGAGACAGTGTATGTCTACACTGCTAAATAACAGACAGACAGAACAGAGTTCTGCCACGGACCCTGAAAAGCAGCGCTACTTAGTTGTTATCTCACTCCCTGGAGCACCTGTTCCAGTGTTTGACCACCCTTACAGTAAAAAAGTTTTTTTCTCTGTTTAAATGGAATTTCCTGCATTTCAATTTGCACCCACTGCCTCTTGTCCTGGCACTGGGCACCACTGAGAAGAGCCTGGCTGCATCTTCTTTATGCCCTCACATCAAGTATTTATACACATGAATAAGAGCCCCCTGAGCCTACGCCAGGCTGAACAGTCCCAGCTCTCTCAAGCTTTCCTCAGAGGAAAGATGCTCCAGTCCCTGGAGCAGGGACTTGTGGAAGCAAACTCCCTTTGCAAGACTTGCTCCAGTAAGTCCCTGTCTCTCTTGTACTGGGGAGCCCAGCACTGGACCCAGCACTCCAGATGTGTCTCACCAGTGCTGAGCAGAGGGGCAGGATCCCTTCCCTCGACCTGCTCACAACACTTCGCCTGATGCAGCCCAGGGTACTTGTGGCCTTTTTTGCCACAACAGCACATTGCTGGTCATGGTCAGCTTGTCCACCAGGACCTGCAAATCTTTTTCTGCAAGTTGGTGAAGCAGAGATGAGTGCAGCTGGCCTGTCAAGGGAGACTTCACACCACCACTGTGGCCTGAGATTATGAAAGCATAGTTTCCGTGGCACAATTTGGTACTGACAGCCTTGATTCCTCAGTTCAGTGCTCTCACTTAAAAGCTCCTGGCACAGATGTGCTCAACCCAGCCGGCACAGGGGGCTACCTGCATTTCTTGCCTTGTGCACTGGGCAGATAATGAGTTCTTTCAAGTCCCTGTACTCCTGCATGGAAGTCATTAAACTGCTTAGGACCCTTTGTCTGAGGCAGCTTTGTTAGTTTAATAGAATGAGAGGTGGTCTGGGCCAGACTTAAGAGAAATAGCCACAATGAAAAACTGCAGAAGCCTGAGGTATGTTAATGCCAACTCCTCTTCTTAAAACCAGATTTTGAGTTGGGAGATCAGAAGTCTGGCAGAGAACATCTATTTGGATGCATTTATTCCCTTATGTGGCAAGAGGAAGAGAGAGATGGAGACTGCTGAGGGTTTCCTGCAACATGGATGCTGACGCCACTCCGAGCTCCCGGCTCTGCCAGCCAGCTGCTGCTCCAGGGAAAGCTGGGGGGTAATGGTGACCCACAAGCAGGGCCAGTGATCTCAGCAGGCAGAGGCTGACTTGACAGAGGAGGTGAGTGACCAAACCTGCCCTTCTCCCGCAGGGCAGGAGGGTGAGTGCCAGTGCCTGGGCTGCTGGTGGCCAGCAGAGACGACAGCAGCTCCAGGAGGAGGCAGGGGAAGCAGCCTCGACCAAGCACAGCAGAGCTGGGCTGTGTGGCACCTACCAGCCTTGCCTCAACCATGCACGTCAGTCTGCCCTTTGCTGACCTGACTTAATCAGAGGAGAAATCCCAGGGGGTAGGCTGGGGTGTGGACGCAGAGCACAGGGCTGCCCCGCAGGGACACCTTTACCCTGGGGAAGATCCACTGCACACGGGCAATATCTCAGTGGTGCATTGGACCCCATTCCTGCAGGAGTGAACTAGCAGAGCTCATGTGCCCACAGCTTCCCTGGGGTTGTTGCTCACTATGTGCCTAAGCCAAGGGGCCAGGGTCTGTGAGTGGGCTCCATCCCCTGGCATCACTCCTTCTCGCTTCTGCTTCTCCTCTGTGCCAAGATGGGCACAGGATCCAACTCTGTGGCCAGGCAAGGCTTTGCTTGGCTGGGGAGGCTTCAGGGCCAGAGCAGCCACACAGTGCTCCCAAAAGGCCCCCTAGAAAACTCTGAGGTTTCCACATAGTCCGGCAGAGACATGCTTTGGCTTAAAAATGTCATGTTCTGGA
>NW_008794444.1:6648634-6653270 GCF_000699145.1 Aptenodytes forsteri
TTCTGGAGCAATGGGGGGGGGTGGGGGGGAGGGAGGGAGGGGGAAACAAGGAGGTTATTCTTCTTTCTTTGCCTGCAGGAATTTCCATCAAGCATTCAAGCTAAAATACAGTAATGCTTCTGCGTTGGAGAGATATGAAGAGTAGGGTAAAAAGTGCAGAGCTGTATCATCTTCTGCCTTCCAAACAGAGACGCAAATGAAATATTAAGGATTGTAATGCAGTGAAAAGGGAGCATGTAGTGTCCAAGTAAGCAAACTCATTTAGTTTCCTTAAAACCTACATTTGGTAAGAAGCTAGGAAAACACATTAGCTGGAGCCACAGGGACAAACCCAATTCAGAAAAAACAGTCCAACAAATCTGTCTGAAATGGGTTGCTTTGATAGGAGAGAAATCTGAACCTGGGGAGGGACTTTTGTCTTGATTTTCTGATTCATACAGTGCACAGACCGATTTTCCTCCATATACAAAATGTCAAGAACAAAACAGAGGGCATTTTTGGGTTGGCCTTTTTGAAACCTCATGTCTGTATTTACTCATTCTTTTATAAAACAGGCAGGAGGTTTAGGCATTACCACAATCCAAAACATTTAATTTACATATAACAGGAATGGCCTGTGTAAGTTTGCAAAAAAAGGAATCTTTTAAAATGTTTTGATCTGTCCTTTAGCATTTCAATAACTCTACTACAAAAGTCTACAGGGAAGTTCAAGGCAAAAACATCACAAGCTGTATCTCCACAGGAGCCTATTATTTTATTCTTCCAGATTCCTTAGGAGTTTTTCATGGCTGTTAGCTTCAGCTTAGATCCTTCAGGTGTTTCCCTTCTCCCCCTGTCTCTAAGACCACTGAACATATCTTTTGAAACACCAGCTTAAACTCCGTCCCTACAACAGCTCTGACCTACTGGCTTCATTCCCTTCAATTTGCTTCTCCCATATTTTCTAGCAACCACTTCCAAACTAGAGCCACACTTTTTCTGGTCCATTTTGCTCTTTCCTCTTCAGCCCTTCGTACACTGCTAGCTCAGGCATGCAGTTTCCAGTGTCTCACCCTTGCTGTGTGATCACTCTGCTTGGCCCTCCTTTAGTCCCAAATGCAAAATGGGAGCAGCTCTCAGACCACACAGTCTTGCCTTCTTCTCCCCAGTGCTGTGACAGAGAGAGAATGGAGAGTGCAAGGGGAAGCAGAGTGACCACTTCATTGTCTTCCACTGGGACTAGGGGCAAAAAGGCCCTTCCCACAGGGAAAAATGAACAATCTCACACAGGAACACTCTTGTGGCAGTACATAATAGGGATGAGTATTTCCTCAATATCATTCCACATGGAAGCCTCTTTGGTCAGCCATCTGCACAGCTGCATCACAACCTGATGGCTGAGGAAGCTGGAATTTGGACTATGGGGCTTTAATAAGGACATTTATGGATGGGGGGGGGAGAAAGAATAAAACTTTGTTACTCTGAAGCACAATATTAATCATAGAAGAAGCCAAAACAAAGCTGATGATTTCCATTTTACTAGTGCTGAGTCTATAACCCATGTACAAAGAACAGAGCAAGTATTCCTTGTGACACTGTCCTTTTATGCCTCACTAGTTCCCGGACAAGGCACCAGGTATATTTTTACATTTACATGCCAGTCTGAGTGTTTTTGTATGGGGAAACATTTCAGACAATAGATCTTCTTTCTGAGATTTCCTGTGTTTCCCTTCCCTACTACAGTTTGATGAAACTAATACTCCCAGCAACTGTCAGTCCCATCTACAGGGCTTGTAGTGATAACAGGTACCACTCGTTGTGCAAATCATTCTATGTTGTACTGTAATTAATTACTTTTAAAGCAAATGCACAATGAATTGCATCAAAGGAAATGAAGAAATGATCTTAAATAATTTTTTGAGACTGCTCTAGTTTACACAAAAGTCAAATTAAGATGTCATTAGAGTTTATACCTAAAAGGGAATTCTCAGCATGCTTTCAGATTTTCATTATTTGTTGTTATCTGAAGCTTGAAAAACCCCCGAAATTTCCTTCTTAATGGTCTTGGTCTTTTCCATTTGACAAATATTGATTTTCCCCTTCTTTTCTACAGCGAAGAAAACAAATTCACGTTACTGGTACTAGAAAAATTCAGGCTAGAGGCCAAACTTCCTGAATAGTTTTGATCACTCTGAAATCATCCACGAAGTCCCCTAACCAGTGAAACAAAACATTTCCCATGTAAGGAGCTTGCCCCTGGGAGACTTTCAACCTTTTGGCTTTCCTGTGGTTGTTCCTTTCACCTTAGTGCACAGAAGGGCACCTCCGTGGTGCATCAGCTGTGATAACTGCTGCCAGGGGTCAGCTCCTCCCACAGCCTGCCTGCCAGAGCACCCGCTGCCCAGGGGAGGGCAGGACTCCCCACACGGCAATGGCAGAAGGTCCTGCCTGCAGGGTGCGAGGTTGGCAGCGCCTCTGTGCATCCCCTGTGTCTGCATGGAGAGTCAGAGGAGGCATCATCTCAGCCCCTAGTGGGACCAGCTCCTGAGAGCTGTTGCTGTCCGGGGTGTCTGTCCTGTTCTTGTGAACCTCCCGTGACTCCCAGACAAGCCCCCCAGCTACAGATTGCACCCGCACCCCCTCAGAACAGTGCCAGAGTGGGTGCCCTTCAGAAACTGTGAATGCTGTAGGTGTCTCAAGACACTAACTAGATCCCAGCTCAAGACTTGGTGCATAAAGACCTTTATACGTTGCAATTTGTTTTGCTTGGTTTTTAATCTTCACTGGACTAGGTCTGGAAGTTCCTATTATCCCTATAAATGTCTGATCTCCTGTAGCTGGTGCAAAGGTTTTGGACTTATTGATAACTCTCAGCAATGAGTCTCACAAGTTAATAGTGTGAAACAGTATTTCACTTGGTACGTTTTCTAAAACTTGCTCCCGCCTTTGTTCAGTGACTGACCTTCTGTTTTCTGTTGCATGATAAAAGGTGTACAGAAACCTACAATTTGATTTCACAACACTACTCATTACTTATTTTTATCAGGTCTCCCAGTTAATCATCTCATCTAAAAATAAATTCAAGCCATCTCAGCCCTGCAGACCCTGTAGAATTCTCTCCAAGCATTTAGTCATTTCCAGAACTCATCTGTGAATCCAGCTATTTCATCTATGTGCTTTTTGAGATACAGTGACCTGAATTGAATACATTATTTCAGGTGAACATGTAACACTGATTTATATGACAGCTTTCCAATATTCCAGTGTTATTATATCCTGTTTCCTCTGCATTCTAATGATGCTTGCTCTTTAGAAAGCGGCTATATGTTGAGTCTTTGAGGTTTCCCAGTGATGCAAAGATCTTTTTTTCTGGGTTATTACAGTTAATTTAGAACCTAGCCAGGAGTATAAATTGTTCAGATTAATTCCTCTGTGCACATTGATTTGCATTTGTCAAAATTGAATTTTTCCTGTCATCTTGTTACCTGTTCACTCCACCACATTTTTGTACCCTTTGAAGATCGTCACAGGCACCTCTGATCTTGATTGACCTAAATAATTTTTGTGCAGTTCGCATTTCTTGCCTCTCCTCTATTAATCTTCTCATGTGAAATATGTATGTATGTAAATTAAGCACCTGCATCCTTTTAGGGAATTTAGATACATCACTCCCTGGACTTTCTGCAATGGCATTAGTTTCCCTGTTTATTTCTGGAACAAGCTTTTCCTGACATAGAATAACATCATATCTGCCTTCGTGGCTCCATCAGACCAGTCTTTCATAATTGACCTGTAATCAACTAGTACATTTTCCTCAGTTGTTTCTGGTTAATAAGCTTTTGGCATACAACTGAAATTCTTATTATTAGCCCATCAGAGTAAAAAATCTCTGTGTGATGTGCATACGTCTCTGGGTCAGCAGCTTAACAAAAATTAGCATAGTTACATGTCTGACCTCTGGCTGGGGTGAATTCAGTCATTCACTAGCTATAATATAAAATATAAACCATTAAATAATCTTCATTGGACTTCATGTAATGTGTTGCTCTCTTTGCATTTAAGGCCTTTGCTCCATATGGCCATACAAATATGTGCTTTTTGCCTTCTAGGGACAGCAGATATTTGACAATGAATTTTCAATACCATTTTTGCTGTCTAATCATAAAGCATTTTACTTGTCCCAGCCTGAAAGCACTTACTCCAGTATAGTCAGATGTCCTCTGACACTATCCTTTCCCCAGCAAAACGTTGTTGAAAACAGTTCTGCAGACAGTTGTGCTGTTATAAATTTCTTTGGGGTCTATTGATGAAGCTTTATGGTGGGTGTTTGGTTGAGTAAGAATTCAGCTCACACATGTCTAGGAATGCACAAAGTTCCAAAAATTTCCACAGAAATTTCCTGAATTTCCTGAACTCCCTCTGTGAACCTGACATGTGCCCAGGGAGCTGTACCCATGTGTCGAGGCTCTGCAGCTTTAGGTGCTCACCTGGGTCAGGTGGGAGTCAGGAGGAAGTCGCCATTCTCAAGCCCTGTGAAAGGGTCTGGCATGGAGCAGCCTTCCTCCTCCTCCTCCTCCTCCTTCTGGCATGGCTTCCTCCTCCTCCTCCTCCTCCTCCTCCTCCACCTCCTCCTCCTCTTCCTCCTCAAGGCTATGGA
>NW_008794444.1:6654665-6655389 GCF_000699145.1 Aptenodytes forsteri
GGTGTTGGGTTGACGGTTGGACTCGATGATCTTAGAGGTCTTTTCCAACCTTAATGATTCTATGATTCTATGGATTCTGCAATTGAATTTGTGACATATCTCTGGAGTGATGTCTTGTTACTAAAGTAATGACTGCTTTTAGTTTGTGTAATTAACCCATGCCATGGGTGAAAGAGTTATGTAATTTATTGAACTTCCTGCAATTGAATTTGTGACGTATCTCTGGAGTGATGTCTTGTTACTAAAGTAATGACTGCTTTTAGTTTGTGTAATTAACCCATGCCATGGGTGAAAGAGTTATGTAATTTATTGAACTTCATACATGGCATAAACTCATGTTCATGTGAATTAGGACATAACTTTTCCACTGTCTACATACTGACAATTTTCACAAGTCAGGTGTCCTGGTTTTGGCTGGGATAGAGTTAATTTTCTTCCTAGTTGCTGGTAGAGTGCTGTGTTTTGGATTTAGGATGAGAATAATGTTGATAACACACTGATGTTTTAGTTGTTGCTAAGTAGTGCTTACATTAGTGTCACGGTTTAACCTCAGTCGGCAACCGAGTACCACACAGCTGCTCGCTCACTCCCCCTCCCCCCAGTGAAATGGGGGAGAGAATTGGAAGAGTAGAAGTGAGAAAAACCTCATGGGTTGAGATAAAGACAGTTTAATATTTGAAATAAAATAATAATAACAATATAATAATAATAATAATAATAATAC
>NW_008794444.1:6656232-6656599 GCF_000699145.1 Aptenodytes forsteri
GCCTCTGGAGGTGACTCCTGTCAGGCGTGAAGGAAAGGTATCCCTTCAAGGAAGATGTTATATGTCACCCAGGCAAATGGACTATCATGGAGAGAGGTATCCAGTACCTGAGGGAATTAGCCGTGCTGGAGGGGTTTTATGATGACCTGGACAACAAGCAGTTATCCAAAGATCCAGATGAAGTTCAGTGCACACGACCCATGTAGTGGAAGTTTATAAGGAGCGCACCATCATCATATGCCAACTCATTGGCAGTAATAACCTGGAAAGATGGAGAGGGACAAACGGTGGATGAACTGGCCAGCCAACTGCAGCAATACGAAGAAAGTCTCTCTTCCTCCCTACAGGCCTGCATCTCAGCTGTGGA
>NW_008794444.1:6663744-6667296 GCF_000699145.1 Aptenodytes forsteri
GGGGGGTGGTGACCACTGCTCAGGAACTGGCTGGGCATCGGTCAGCGGGTAGTGAGCAATTGCATTGTGCATCACTTATTTTGTGTATTCTTTTATCTTTTTTTTTTCCTTTCCTTTTCTGTCCTATTAAACTGTCTTTATCTCAAGCCAGAAATTTTACTTTTTTTTTTTT
This sequence comes from Aptenodytes forsteri, assembly GCF_000699145.1. NCBI lineage: Eukaryota > Metazoa > Chordata > Aves > Sphenisciformes > Spheniscidae > Aptenodytes > Aptenodytes forsteri. Next base: position 6,663,917 of record NW_008794444.1, read on the forward strand.
TTCTCTCTGATTCTCTGCCCCATCCCACTGCAGGGGGGGGAGTGAGCAAATGGCCGTGTGGTGTTTAGCTGCCTGCCGGGTTAAACCACAACATCAGGTAAATATACTTGCTGTGTAATTAAGTTATACAGGCCATCCAAACTTTGGTAAGAAGCTAAACCATCCTGAATTATACTTTACACATTCTTTTTCACTCAAGGAGCACTGTTTTTAAAGAAATCATGCAGTTAAAAATTTTGTTAACTAAATATTCAGTGCATCAGTTAAAACATACCTTTAATGATTATTTATATGGCTGAACAAGGGCAGAAAGATGATCCCAGGACCCAAATCCAAATCAACTGCTTTTATTTTGAATTTGAAAGGGTGGACTGTGAGGCCCACTAAGCTCTTGTAATGAGCCCAGACAAGTGTCTCTGACAAAGTGGGTCCCAGCTATGCTTTGGTAACCAGAGCAGCACCAAGTGCCACCAAATCTTTTGTGCTTATCAGTACTCTGGTGCTGCAGAGCCTACCTACATCAGCAGTTGCCACAAGGAGCCCCCAATTCTGACTATCCACACTACCTCCAAGGAAACAGTACCCAGAAATCACATCAGAGGGGAAAGGAGGGAAATAATCCTCTTCAGTAATGCAGCAGGACTCTGTGTTTAAGGCACATTGTTGCGTGTTCTTGACAAAGGTTGCAGAATAACTAATGCCAGTAGTGCAGTCCTCTGTGAGGAATACATTGATATTGCTAGGGTGATGGGGTCTAAAGTTTTAAACAGTTCAAGAGTGCTTCTTTAAAGAAAACTGGTTTTAGATATCGAAACCTTAGATTTTAAGTCATTACTAAAATAAAATAACAAGTGTTGGAAGCAATTTTACTAAATTATTCCGAGAAGTATTGATAATGAAATCCTCAGCTTAAAAATAAGTGCTATAGAAAAGAAATCTTCTGTTGTAAAGCTTTTACTATAATTGCTACACATCTTCTCTTAAAATCTAGGTTCTCTTTGGGGATAGGGGCCTACTGATAAAGGCAGGAGAATGAGAACCTCCTATGCAGTTTGGTTCTTACAATACAAAACACTTAGTGTCATAACACCTTCTTGTCAACTAGGACAGACAGAACAGAAGGCTTCACTGTTGTCCCATCAGAAGCATACTGTTATGACCCAGACTGGGTGACTCAGGGGGTCGTAGCGGTTTCGTCATTCCCTTGGGCTAAATTAAGGTGAAACGACACCAGGCGATCAATTAAATGCTTTATTTATGGAACATGCACCTTAAACTTGGAAAGCATAATAATAGGCAGCGTGAATTCTATTGAGGCATTTATAAGAAGAAAAGGAAAGAGAAGAAAAGGAGAGAGAGAGAGAGAGAGAGAGAGAGATCACCACCCTTGGATCCTGCGATGACGATCCCGGCTGTGGCAATCCTCTGGTGATGGGCGCGTGCACATCTCCTTGGAGTTGTGTCTTTTATAGTCTAGTTCCCGGCTTTCAGGGAGTTATGTAGCTCCTGATCCTTTGTGCAGGTGCCATTGGGGGGGTGGTCGTGAGCCCTTTCCTCAAATGAATTCTGTATGACCTCTGGCCATATATGGTGCATTGTTGTGCCGGGCCTATCAGAACACGGCACTGCGCGCTCTCCGGCACGCCCTCCACGTCCTGAGTTATCTGACCTCTCGTTTAAGGTTTATCGCTGCTAGCAGACCGTGACTTGTTTTACCACAATGTTTGAGACATTAACTCTTTCAGTCTCTCACTCATACATGCAACTATCCACTGAGACAGCAGTCACAGTGTTCGGAATGGCTATTTACGTTTTGCTTCATAGAATCATAGAATAGTTTGGGTTGGAAGGGACCTCTAAAGGTCATCTAGTCCAACCCCCCTGCAGTGAGCAGGGACATCTTCAACTAGATCAGGTTGCTCAGAGCCCCGTCCAGCCTGACCTTGAATGTTTCCAGGGATGGGGCATCCACCACCTCTCTGGGCAACTTGTGCCAGTGTTTCACCACCCTCATTGTAAAAAATATCTTCCTTATATCTAGTCTGATTCTACCTTCTTGTAGTTTAAAACCATTATCCCTTGTCCTATCACTTCATTTAGAGACTAATTCTGCACTGTGCTCCTGAGGGCTGTAAGGGTGCCTTACCCCTCTCTGGCTAAGTGGATTTGTACAGAGGAAAGAGTCTGTCTCGTGGTCTTTGCCAAAGAAATCAGTTATGGGGAAACCTAGACATGCATATTATCTGCTGATTAAAACACTACAGAAACAAGGTCACAGTGGGCCAGGCTCTAAGCAAGTGCTGACTGTAATGAACATACAACTCTGAATCTATTTTCCCTCCCATTCACAATAGGTGCCCACTAGCCTTCTGTCCTTACAGGACTGTGAAGCAGTGCTGTGTAGCTGCAGAGGAGCTGAGCTGGTTAAATTGCACATAGAAATACAACGGCTTAGACAAACTGCTCATGTAAAACATGTTAAGAGAAAAATAAAGACTTCCTCGTTCCTTGGTTTTTTGCATCTGACCCTATTTTCTTTCAAAAAATATTGTAAGTGATTCAGAAGCATGAACTAATCTTCCTCTTTAATAATACAGTATTTTTTGATATTTCATTTAATACCCCTTTCCCTGTGCTCACCCATACAGAGGCAAACAAAAGTTGGTTCTAGATCACCTGTAGTCATGTCCTTAGTGCCCCGCATCACGCAAACTGTCTAGCGAAGAGGATCATAGTGAAACACCAGACTCCTATGCAGCCATGCAAGGAAGTTCCGAGGTACTGTGAGTGAAAGAACCACACTGTCTTACTTTCATTTTCACTTTCACAATATAGAAATTAAATAAATTTTTGTTTATCCTGAGAAGCAGATAAAGCTGGAGGGATGTGAGATGAGAGCAAACAGCAAACTCTTAGAATTCAAAGTTCAGAAGTTATATGTGAAAGTTTAGAGCCTCTGAAAGCAACTCTAGCTCTTCGGTTTAACTTTACATTCTGCTCAAACTCTTTGATGAGCAGGACTATCCTTTACTGATTTTCACAACTGATTTTTTTTTCTTCTTACAAGCAGCAGATCAATGCTAGAGACTTGGAAACAAGAAGATAGTGTCACAAAATGTGAGTAGTGCAAGTTAAAATTCAGAGCATGTCTTTGAGCACTCAGTGTTGATTTTTACTCTTTAATATCTTCATCAATGACATAGACAGTGGGATTGAGTGCACCCTCAGCAAGTTTGCAGATGACACCAAGCTGAGTGGTGCGGTCGACATGCCAGAGGGACGGGATGCCATCCAGAGGGACCTGGACAAGCTGGAGAAGTGGGCCCTTGTGAACCTCATGAGGTTTAACAAGGCCAAGTGCAAGGCCCTGCCCCTGGGTC
>NW_008794444.1:6667830-6684870 GCF_000699145.1 Aptenodytes forsteri
GAGAGGTGGTGGATGCCCCATCCCTGGAAACATTCCAGGTCAGGTTGGACGGGGCTCTGAGCAACCTGATCTAGTTGAAGATGTCCCTGCCCACGGCAGGGGTGTTGGACTAGATGACCTTTAGAGGTTCCTTCCCACCCAAATTATTCTATGATTCTATGATTTTTTTTGGTTGGTTGGTTGGTTTGGTGGTTTTGGTTTTTTAATTTTTGAACTCTTTGAACTGTATTCTACTTGACTAGATTGCATTACTGTATTAGCTTTCAAAAATGAACAATATGTTAAAAGGGAATATATTTGTATTAAAGTCTTATTCAGAAAACTTGTAGGTAGTGAATGGTTTCCTGAAAAACATGAGTTATAAATATGAATGGAGTATCCAAAAGTAAAAGTGTATTCACTTTTAATTTGCCTTTTTATTGTTTTGCATATGACATACATTCTTGACCTCTAAATAGGCTTTTTGTGACAGAAGTATTTCACATCTAAATCCTTCTTTGACAAGTACAAATGCCTAAGAGAACAGTAAGATTAATATTTTGCATTGTGTAATGTAAGAAAAGAGGAGAATTCACATCTTTGTGATTCACAGTGTCTTATTTTCTATCACTGTGAATATCAAAAGCTGCCAATTACAAGCAACTTAGGAATCCTATCAGTTTTGTTAGTTTTAGTACATAGGCTCATGTTTTTGAAAGTCTGAATCTGAGTAAGCTTGTTTGTCTTTCACTATGCAACGGTATTCCTCTCACCAACATTTCAGCTGGTTAATCAAGGAAAAGCAACCACAATATTGTCTGTTTGTAGAGGACTCCACAAAATGCTTTGGCCACCACTGTTCTTGATGGTTCCCTGAATAAATTGTGATCTGTATCCTCATTCCAGCCCTATCCCCTCACATAGTGCCAGCAGAGCAGTGCCCACTGTCAACAACACTGCTCCTGCTCTCCCTGGTGGCCCTGTGACCTGCCACAGGTTGGTGGGACCATGAGCACCCCTGCTCTCTGGTACGGGGCTGGCAAGGGGTCTTTCAACCTGGGTACCACGTCTTCGGCCAGCCCAATGGCTAGTGCACATGTCTGGGCCCAGAAGCTGGACATATCAGAAAGCTTTTTCATTCTAGGAAATGATTGGAAAATTCAATAGAGTCTTACTTTTATATACATATATATTTATAAATTAATACATAATTTCTGTATCCAAACATAATTTGCTAACTACACTTTCCACACTAACGTAGCCAGACTTCATTCTTGATGCTTGTAAGATATGATACAATGATAACTAATTGCTTTATGACAACAAAGGGCAGGGGAGTCTGACTTGTTCCATCTCCAGGCATGTCTTTGGCTCATGGTTTGGCACATGGGCTCCATTCTGCCTTCCTGTTAACAGCTACTTCTTTCGCAAGAGCTGAACCAGGCCAAAGAAATGAGAAAGGAGACCTCCCATGGGAGAGCAAATGTGTAATGGCCGTGGATGTACCATGGAGGCCAACATCTGTGTCATACTCCAGACTGCATGGGGGGAGAGGGCTGAAATATAACAGCCTGCAGGGCAGGTTGTTACAGGGCTGACACTGCCTCCTCTTCCTGATCTTCTGTGCAAGTGGGACACTCTTGGACAACACCCCCCAGCCAGTCCCACGGTGGCTTTGTGTGGACTGCCCAGATTTAGGGTTCCCTGGGGCTCACCTGTCTGGAAAGTGTAAGTGCAGAAATCAAGGCTCCGGGAGTTCTGTACTGGAGAAATGTAGAAATGTGCACATCTACAGATTTTAGTTGCCTCCAAATTAAAGTGACAGCATAGATGACATATAGAGCTTAGCCATGGCTGGATGGTGGTTTATCTCTGTACATGACACTTAGAGGCTGATGTTTCTCTGCAGTTAAAGCACATGCCAGGGCAGCAGAGGCCAGCAGTGCTCAGTGGAGTCACTGCTTTTCCACATGCTTCACCTGCTGCTGAAGGCAAGACCGCACTTCTGCAACATGGCAAAAGCTGCTGGGGCCTGCCCAGGCACAGGCACTCAGCAAGGTCTGGCCACCCCTGCACCTCATGTGGCTTACAGGCAAGTGCAGCACGATGAGGTGACATGGGTTAAGAGGGCATGTGCCACTGGTCATGCTGGAAACCTCCACACCACGTTCCTGCATAGGTCAGGACGCTTCATGGCAGCACTTCTGCCACTCCACTCTGCTTTCTTAGCACCAAGGATTAGGGGGTTACAGAGAGAGAAGCAATAAATAAAAACTGAGTTTCAAATAACTCCTGTAAGAAGTTGTTGTAAAAGTCATTTAAATTCACATTTTAAGGGAAAGATCAGGAGTACTAGTGCCATCCAAATTTATTTTTTTTTTTTTTGTCCTCTGGGAACTTACCTTATTCATATCTCTATTCTGCCATTAAGTCATTATGCCAGCATTTCTCTGCACTCTTGGAGTTATTTTAATTGAATTAAATCATGAATTTCCGTCTTCAAAAAAATCTGTACCCAAAATGTACTTTAATAATGCCTGCCCTTAATATGATTTTTGCTGTTCCTAGGGAAGAAAGGAAAGTACATTTTCACAATGTTAGACCCCACTCTGATATTACATACCATGGCTAAGATGCAACCCCACGTCCCTTTCTCAGTAGCTACCTACCCCAGTACAGTAGCCGTTACATGGTTGACTGCCTCCTCTTCCCCCTGGCCATACAGGCTATAAAATAATGAAATTTCTGGAGGATAGAAACATATTGACAAACAATATATTGATAACAGTGATGTTTACCTGCAGCGCTGGCCAATTTTGCAGTACACCAACTCTCTGACCACCACATCCCAAACCATGACAGTAGGAAGGGACCATCTGTGAGACACTGGATGGAAACCTGGAGTCATTTCTGAGCCGTTTGGACCCCAGTCCCCACCCAGAAATGATTAGTCAGTAATCACAGGTGCTTCCAGATTCAATAGCAGAGTACTTTTCTTCAAGGACTGATAGCTTCAAAAGCATGATGGCCAGCAGCAATTCCCCAACAGGTGGAACAGAAGATGGTAGATGGCAGAGGAAACAGGCCGGATCCTGCTCCTGTTAATAACCCATCCACCTCAATATCACAGTGCATCGAATGAGGTTATCCCAAACTGCATTATCTCCTAGAATTCATATTCCTCTGATAGAAGTGATCATGCAGTCAGCTGCCTGGCTGAGCTGAATGTTATTTATCTGCACTTGATCTTTCCCAAGGCCATTGACAGAAAGATAGATAGAATAACATTTATTCTCTCTGTGGTTTGTATCATTTTCATGTAATGTCATCTGATCCCCCGGCTGTCTATCACATTTCAATGAGATTTATGTGAGGTGCTGAAAGAGTATAATAAAGCTGACGAAAATAGCAAACTTTGCAGAAGTAATTTGTGTTTGCTAGTTCCCAAACCTCACCCACACTATTATCTTTCACTCAGTAATATTGTTCCCTGACACCTGGATTATGCTGCATTGCCCATTCCATGTTATTCAGGACTGGGTTTATTGATACACTCCCAGCATCCATAAACCCAAATAAACATACTCACCTTACCAAAACACTTGGTTTCACTCAAATGGCAGCTGCTCCTTAATCAGTCCCAGGTTAAGTGGGATGATAATGTGGTTGAAATTCATTAATAAAGCATGTGAAAGAGGATGGCTCAGCAGCACAGAAAGGGATCCATCTTCTCCAGTGTCTGCGGAGTTGACAGAGGGTTTCCAGGAAAGCACACTGGGCTGGGGCAGATCCTGCAGGTAAGTGCTTCCTGGATGTGGGAGCAGTCATCGTCTTGCTCTTTGTGCTCCTTCCAAGCATACCAGCCCTCAGGCTGCTTTACCCCTGTGCTGGAGGCTGGGCTCTGGTTCCTCTGCCACCTCAGAAAAGCAGTTCTGCAGCTTTGATGACAGGTCCCCCAGGACAGCACCCCGGGGGCCCCAGCAAGCCTACGGCAAGGCTCCAGCTGTGGACACAGGGCAAGTTCACATCAAAAACAGTCCCTCCATGCACAAAATCAGTGGAGTGGATGTGCTCATAGTGTCTCTTTTGGGCCCAAGACTGTTTAGGCCCAGCTGCTGTTGCCGTTAACCCTGTTACGGGAGAGCTGGGGTGGGCTGTTCACAGACCAATTTTTGCCTCTGTGCAGGCTCAGAAGAGTCAGAACTGCTCCCAACCTGGGAAAGCAGTCCTGCTGATAGCAAAAATTATTCCCCATGAAACAGGGATACCCTCAGCCTCTGAATAGGATGCAGGATAGGAGCACTGCGCACAGGGGATCTCCCAGTCTATGTTTCCAGCTTTAAGCCAAATGGCTTTTTCTTATCCTATAACACGTTCAGCAGTGGTGGCTAGAGAGTCATCTCTGTGCATGCTGAACTCTTGAAGTATTTCTCCATTTCAGATATGGTACCTGACTGTCTCATGGCACTGTCTCAAAGTCCAGAATTTCTACCTCATTACAATTTTCAAAATAAGGCACTGCAGACAAACAAGCGTCGTATGCTTATCCTCAGCTGAAAATGTAGGAAGGTAAAAACTTTTTACTTCCATTTGTGACATGAAAGGAAGGATTATCAGAAGATATTAAATAGCACTGCCTTAAAAAAAAAGGTTCACCTCTTCAGATTATTTTTTTGAAAATATGCCGTATTCAGCTAATTTACAGTATCTAAAAATAGCCTTCCTAGCAGCCAAAAGGCCAGGAAGTGGTAGGGTACGTGCCTGCAGTGGAAATGGGGTAAATCTCCAAAGTCAGACAGGTTCTTTTTCCTAGCATGTTCCTAACAATCTCCAGGGGTGCTGAGGATGTCTTCCTGCACTATTGCAGTAACCTGACAGTCTCACAGGTGCCAAAGCTACCCAGCAGCAGTTTGTGGTTGCAGGCTGAGAAGGCTGACGTGTTGCTCTGTCCCTTGTTTACTAATGTAAGCGTACTCTGTTTTAAGCAAAAGCCATGAGCGAAAACTTTTTGCCTGACAAACCCTACTAGAAATAAAGTTTTGACATTCCAATGGTGGGGTCAGGCCAATAGTCTGACACTGGCAATATACTTAAATTTCCTGCCTGACGGTAGGTTTTCTTTGAGGCTCCGAGCAAATCAGCTACCAGAGTGTCCCACCTACAAACAAAGGCAGCAGGTCCTGCCTCCCAGCATATGTCAGACACCAAGGCTACTACTGTACGTGGCCTGGGTAGGGACGTCTCACAGAGTTTCTCTGGGCAGCATCCCTTGCTACAGACAGACAGTACCTGTACTGCTGTTTGATCACAGCGCAAACTACAGAGCACAGGTATCAAGACTGTCTGAGTTTTTTAAGGTGCTCAGCTTTTGGTACATCAAAGCTCAAAGGGGACAGCAAGCATTTCCTGAAAACAAAGTCCCTTGCAGCTTTCTCAAGTGGATATTTGGAAATAGACTCCCAAAAGAAGGGGTCACAACGTTTGTGGACATTAAAGCAAACAGGGAGGAGATCTTTCAGGTGGAAAAGACAGACTTTTAAAGAGAGCTTGAATGAAAATCATTTGACACCTAGGATGCACTAGGAATGCCCCCACACTGCTGAGGTAGGCTCAGTGCATCAGATGGTCAGGTCTGACATATACCTATGGTATATTGCAAACAGTACATGCTTCCTCCATGTTTTTCAAATATTCTTTATACAAAATCAGAGTATTATGATACCTGATTTTTTTTTCTACATTCTGCAGGTTGAGGGTGGCCTGTTAAAGCTGGATGCTTGGTTAGATTGTTGTTGCAGAGGAAGTATGTGTGTGTTTGTGAGTGTGTGTGTGCACGCCTTTGTGTGTGTATATACATGCATCTATACATGTGCACACAGACAGTGCTACTAATGTATTCCTCCTGTTGCTGTGAATCAGTGAAATTCTTAACTAATTTCTCATGCTCATGAGTAAATCAAGGTGTTTCCCAAATCTGAGTGTGGTGATATTTATGTGAAGGTTTAGGTTGACTTGAGAGGCCAGAGTCAATGATAGCATGGTCTGTATATAGGTGGACACATCCTGACATACAAAGTGTGATGAGATACTGGAGGCAAACAAGGAAGGTATAATGGGTAGATGCTGAATTTGAAATGTTCCAACTGTCATTTATGGAAAAAGTGATCAGTAACTCCCAAACTTTAACTGCGAGCAATTAGTCTTATAGAGTTGTGTTGTTACTGTGCTCTGTAAAGTGGGTGTTACCACTTATATGTTAAAAATATCTACTTCAATGTTACTTAACTCAGCTGTTTTCTTTATTTCAGTCCCATCCTGCTTCTTCAATGAAATAATGTAATTATCTACTTTTTCTTGGGAAGAGGAAGAGAACAATGAGAAATATAACAAGTAAAGGCTCTAGAAGCTTTCTATACACATCCAGATTCATAAAATGTTAGCCAAAACACAAATACTGGTACAAGAGCTTCATAACTCTGACTAGCTAGTTGGTTTGCTAACTAATTTTTCTTCAGGGTAAAAAAGAAAAATCCTCATAGCATTTACTGGTAACAAAATAACTGATTAAAAAATATTTTCCAAATTAAAGTTGATATTTAATTAGCTTAGCTCTGGCGAGCCTACACTGCCTGAAAAAGAAATCCCTCAAAAGGCTGGATAAAACCTCTTTATTAATGCTTTTCTGTGATTACGTAATATATATATTTGCAACCTTCGTATATTACTTGAGTAGCAATTGTATTATGTTAAAATGACACTGTTGTGATTTAACCTGGTAGGCAGCTAAACACCACACAGCTGTTCGCTCACTCCCCACCCCATGGGATGGGAGAGAGAATTAAAAAAAAAGGTAAAACTCATGGGTTAATATCAAGACAATATAATAGGACAGAAAAGAAAGGTAAAATAATAATAATAATAATGATAAAATAATATACAAAACAAGTGATGCACAATGCAATTGCTCACCACCTGCTGACCGATGCCCAGCCAGTTCCAGAACAGCGTACCTCTGGCCAGCTTTTCCCCTAGTTTATATGCTGAGCATGACGACACATGGTATGGAATACCCCTTTGGTCAGACGGGGTCAGCTGTCCCGGCTCTGTCCCCTCCCAGCTTCTTGTGCACCCCCAGCCTACTTGCTGGTGGGGTGGTGTGAGGAGCAGAAAAGGCCTTGACTCTGTGTAAGCACTGCTCAGCAGTAACTAAAACATCCTTGTGTTATCAACATTATTCTCATCCTAAATCCAAAACACAGCACTGTACCAGCTACTAAAAAGAAGATTAATTCTATCCCAGACAAAACCAGGACAGACACTTATTGAGATGGCAGTAAAACTATTATGTAAAAGTGTTCCAACTGTTCCAGTAAGTCAAATAATATAATTAGCTTTTAAAAAGATGTCCAGCCTTTTCCGTATTTCATTAAAACAGGAAGACACAGTGCCAACCATGAAGGCTATAACTTGTGTGAATCCTCTGGAGTAAATTATTAAGCAGAGATCCAAAGTACAGAACAGAAAAAGAGCAGAGGGTGGAGCTGTTTGCCTGTAGTGCAAAGCCTTCAGGTTTGCTAGCAGGAAGAGTGCCAGGACAGCAGAAGAGTTACCAGGGAGAGCTACCAGATACCCACAGTATTTGCTCTAACAGGGAGTTGTGTTGAGGATGTTGCACCAGCAGTGTCCTTAGGAAGGTGCTGCAGCTCAGAAATTATCTGGGCAGAGCAACAGGGAAGGCACTGGCTGTTATTTGAAGTATGATCAGTAACTGTTTCAGACATTTTGTAGCAATTTCAGTAAAAACCATAGGCACTGAATAAAATCGGGGGGGGAGGGGGTGAATATTGTTGTTTCAAACATCTCTGAGGATTAGCACCTTTGACACTTTGAGGGGCTTTGTGAATTCTAGCTCATTTCCACACACACGTTCTGCAAGTCCTTCTGATTAGCTGGAAGTGACAGACACACACATACTTCCATTGTTCATGAAGGAGCCGATATAACTGTTTTAATTAATCTAGTAATACATTTACTTTTCTCAAGTAACAAATGATAGGATGAGAGGAAACTGCCTCAAGTTGCGCCACGGGAGTTTTAGGATGGATTTTAGGAAGAACTTCTTCACTGAAAGGTTTGTCAAGCATCGGAACAGGCTGCCCAGGGAAGTGGTTGAGTCATCATCCCTGGAGGTATTTAAAAGACCTGTAGATGTGGTGCTTAGGGACATGGTTTAGTGGTGGACTTGGCAGTATTGGGTTAACAGTTCGACTCAACGATCTTAAGGTTCTTTTCCAACCTAAATGATTCTATGATTCTATGATTTTGTTACCGTAAGTAGGCAGATGAAAAACTCTAAGACTCAATTTGGAGTTTTAGAAAGCAGGCATTCTTTATTGCGGCGCCAGGTGCACAGGGGATCGCTCCACCTAGGGTGCACACTGGGCTGCTCAACTATAGGAGTTATGTACAATCAGAATATACATATTCATTAGATTTCTGAGAAATTATTAGCATATTCATGTTATTTCTTGGAACTCATTAACATATGTAAAAGTCTTTAACACATGCACTCTTATGTTCATTGGTGGTCTCTCAGGGTCCTCTGGTGGTCATCAATAGTCTTCCTCACTGTGTCTGCCAATTGAACTCAGTCTTTTCACCCAGTTGCACTAGCTGATTTCAGCATAACTTCCTTATCTATTCCACCCCTGTAGACAGAGCTTCAAGGATTCCTTTTAACTATGGAATGTCCAGTCTGCAGAACATTTAGCTACTTTGCTTCGACAAAGAAAACCATATGTCTCCTTAGGATTTCGGTATCAATTTCACTCTTAAAAATACGCTGTTTTATAGCTGTGAGCCTGTGGTCTGCAGGGCTGAGCAATACTGGTAGGTAACAGGTTAGGTTAGTTAGAAATCCCTGATTTTGCTTGGCAGGGATGAACAGAAGCTGAATGAGGCTTTATGGAGTACAGGGAAAAAAGTAAGAAACATAAATATGTAACATCCATTCCAAATGAAGCAAGGAAAAAAGGTAACAGATTAAACAGCCAGAAAACTGGTGGTATGGGAATTCTGGAAATATCAGTCCTAGAACCACAAACTTTGCCAGACTTTGCTGGAAAGTGGGAAAACATCCTACATTCACATGCTCTGTGGTGTTTGCCTCCAACAGACGCCAGAAGATAAAGTTAAGAACATTTCATGTGGATGGACAGGGAGCTTGGGTAAGCAAGGACCCACAAGTCTATAGTACATGCACCCTTGAACTGTAATTAAAACACCTGTATTGAACATCAGTGCAGACTGGGGGCTTTCTCTCCATATGCAGTAATTTGTAGGTCTGTTCACACTCAAATGCAGGAACCTTATTTTCAAGACAGGCAGGAGAATCTTGAAATACAGACGTGTGGGTCATTCCTTGCTGCTGATTCAACCTTCCCTCCCTCCAACAGTAACTTGTGTCTCTTTCTCAGTTTCTCAGTTTCAGATGCAGAAAGGCAACTGGGCACCCAGGCCAAGAAGGACATTCTGCCATCGGTTTTCATGAGAGCCATCTTGTCCCCACTGACACAGAGGAGTTCCTTTGCCCTTGGCTCAGTTTTTAAAGGGCATCTTTGTACATTTACTCCAACATCTGACAATTTCAGACACCACAGATCCTACCAGGAGATAACTGCAGTTGTTTTAGAGTTAACTTCCTTCTTCCATATAAGTTTTTAAAAAATCGTTTCACATTGCTTTTGTGAAAAAGCACAATTGCAGCATATCTAATAGTCCCCTGCAACCAAACAGTTGAGAAAAAAAAAAAAGGTAAAAAAGATACCAAAATACGGATTTACTTGCACACCAAGAGAAGAGGGAATTTTTGTTCCTTTATAGGAGATCAGAACAAGGCTCTAAGGCTGAAATACAGAACAGTAAGGCAGTCTGGAAAAACATAAACTAGCCAGAGAGAAAAAAGTCTATGAACATGCATGAACTAACCTTCACACTTTTTGGTAACATTTCTTTGGTTATTGTCAGTTCTCCCTGCTCAATGTTCCACTGCCTCTGTACAGGTATGGATCTTACCCCAAATAAACTTCTATGGACAAAAAGGACCTCTGAAAAAAACCTGTGGAATCTTTTAAGGTATTTCTTGCATTTTCCCACTAATAGGACTGGTTTTATTCTACACAGTCAAGGACAGTCAGACTTTTTGCTATTGGAACAGGTAAGTTTACTTTTAATTTTTCATCTGCAGTTCTTTTGCTTCTAACTATATGTCAGTCATCCTGAATATTAGGGATGGATGTGGGAAACCACTAGCATTAGTTAAAAATGCATCCTGTGGAGGTTCTCAGCCTGTATCTATAAAGCTTTATCTCTATACATTTCCTGTCTCTAGAGAGGTAGAAGGCTGTTGGTATTATGTCATACAGTAATTACAGTAAATTTTAGTGATTGTCATCAAAAAAAGTTAAAAAGTTTCTGAGCTAATAAAGAAGGAAAGGCTTATACCCTTTTTACAGTGTATATTTTCCTAATTTATTGCACAATTTGGAGTCTTTAAAGTTGTTTGCCAGACTCACTGAATTCCCCTTCCACCATTAAATTTAACAGTCTTCTGAATGGTTTCCATATATCAATATTGCCAAAATCTGTGGGGTAGAGAATGTTAAGGAATTAATAACATATGAAAGTTTGTCACTTGTGATGCTGCAAATGTTAAGCTATGCCACTGAAATTGCATTTTAAGCATTTTGAGATTAATGCCATTTGTTGTAAATGTCCTGCCTTTTAAATGTTAAGTAAAATGTGTTTTCCAGGCATGCAAAGAAAGAAGGCTGGGAATAAAGACTGTTTTACTAGGCTATTGCTAATTAGATTGTGCAGCAGGATTGTCTTTATCTTTCCTCTACAGTCAAAATACCTTTGACTGTAAAAGATTTCTATAGATGGTTCTTAATCCAAAAACATGCACACATATATTGTACACAGTATATATTTTATACATATGTAAGTAAAATATATAACAGAATATTACATAAATATGTAATATATACATGTAGTGTTCATTGTAGATGCATGTAAATATATATAATGAATATTTTGCTTTTTGTATATCCTTAAAAAAAATCAGGAAACCTCCTCATGTTTCTCTCTCTCTTTCTCTCTCTATCTCAATATCTATCTCAATAGCTACTTGTCCCTCCAACTTTCTCATTTTAAATTATGTATAGTATATAAAAAATTAGAGAGACGGAGATAGAAGGGGGTATGAGGAAGATTCTTGATTTTTTTTCTTAATAGGACATAAATACATTATACATTATAGCCTAGAAAGTATATGAAAACCCCACACTTACCAGACCTTTTGCTTTGTCAATACATGTCTGAAAGCATCACAAGCTACTAAAGACAAATTGGTGCTAAATCTCTGCAGTGTAACAATGAACAGAAAATAAGACCTTGCTCATTGGAGCAGAGTAAAAATGTAGTGTGAGCATAGTGGCTGTGACAATTTTAAAAATTGAAGCTATAGAAATTTCATCACAGGGTTTTCTACAATTTGATTTCTGCTATTATTTTTCCAACGAGCAAATACCCAGCTTGGTTTATTCAGTCACTTTACAAAGGTTTCCTATTGTAAACTTTTTTCCCTATATTTTGAGGGCTAAACTTACCTTCTGATGAAATGAGTACAGAGTTAATGTATCTTATGTAAGGACATGAGGACAATGGCTGACTAATTTTACTTGGCTGAAACAACAACCTGGTCAGCCCCAGGTTAATTCCCTACATCCATTCCAGGAATCAGCTTTTATTACAGTGTGGTAAGACACTTGTTAGTGTTGACCACTTGAGTTATTTGACAGGACAGCATTTTGACCCCGCTGGTAGGATACTTTCCTATGTTGGTGTACTGCCCACAGAGCAGTGAGCAGTCAGGATGTGCTCGAATGTAGCGTGGTGGCAGCTTAGCTGGCTTTGTCTTTATAATCCAGTCCCTGATTTTAGAGGGACATAACCTATCCATGCAACTGAGTTCAGAAATGAATCAACGTATTTCCTTGACTGGGTCAGATGCATTTTGTTTAATGACTTTGTGCAGTTTGCTAGCGTGATAGTAGATGATAAAGTGAATTCTTTTCCATGGATGAGGCCAAACCGTAACGCAGCTCCTGAGAAACTAACACTGTGCAGATGACTGAGGGTGCTGACTTGGGTGGTCATTACAGGGAGCCAGGGTAGCTGTGACAGGGCTACAGCCTTAGTCTGTATTGGAAAGTGAGTTGTCTGTGTGGGTCTGATGCCCGGGATCCCCACAGGGTGGCAAAAGCAGTGAAGTGCTCGTGAGGCCTTGGCTGTGCTCTCAGCTTAGAGCAGGCTGGGCTGCTGCTCAGACCAGGGCCGGTGCTGCTCCAGGAGCAGCAGGAGCATCCCTCCATGAGAGATCCTGGCCCAAAGGCCTAAGCTCACACAACTCCAGCTGCCCAAGCAGCATTTCCTTGCAGCAGTGAGAAGCAAAAGCATTGCTGTCCCCTCCAAGCTGCTGGAGACGCTGCAACAGTGTTGGCATGCTCACCTTTCCAAGTGGTAATGAGGCACAAGAAGGCCCATTCCACCCCATTCCAGGCACAGTGTCTATTTTAGGATGTTTTGACTGCATGGAGTTGTCAGTATTCATTAACTAAGTACAAAGATGTCCCCAAAAGGTGGATCATATTGGGAGAATAAACTTATCTGAAATATTAATAACTACCAGCTAGGAAGCAATTAAAAGTTAATTAGAAGAGAGGATCAAAACTACCCATTTTTAATAATAATTACTGTCATGCAAAGCAGTGAAAGGGATGCTTCTGCATTGATACAATCACAGACTGTTTTTCAGAGCTTAAATATTCTAGCAGTTAATTGGAGTAAAGGCATACTGTGCAAGGACACAGAGGTTTTTAAAAAACACATTCCAGTCCTGTTTCCTAAACAAGGCAACTGTAACACTTGCTTTAAGCAAAGTTAGCAACCCACATTAATCATCCAAAACGAACATCAGCATTTAGGACAAATATTACCTTACCAGCATTCAGTGTCACAGCTCCAGACTAAAAGAGGAAATGAAATAAGGAACTATTAGCAGATTAGCTAAGAACTGAGCAATGGAAAGAGATGTGCATTGTTCTTTCTTACATGAGTTTCTTTTCTCCATTGGAGTGAAATTTGTTCGATTACAGACAATCAGTTCAAATTCCATATAAGTGGCACTGAATTTCATATGCTGCCTTACTAGTATGGGCAGAGGAGAAGAAGCTGGCAAGTGGATAGTTCAGTAGAGACATTTCTAGTTTGGTACATGGGGGTCTAATCATTTTGCACTGTCGATGATGGCTTTGTAGATGGATCACATGCAGTATTGCCATTTCACATACCTCCATTTGGCACCCTAACTGGCCTTAACAGGAAAACTGTTCCAGGTCAGGAACCCTCCTCTTATGACATCCTCTAATAAAACATCTGAGCTCAGGTGAAGCCCAGCTGCATCCTTGTGTCCAGCACATGAATATAGCCCAAGCTCTCATAGGTGTTGGGTCTTCTCCCCTAATCTGCTCATCCTTTTCACTCTCCCATGCACTGTGCCCTTTCACACAGCTTTTCGGGAGCAGCACAGTCACAGGACACAATGCTCTGAGTTCACAGTGCTCAAATACAGGGCTCGCAGGGCCCAGACCCTCACCAGAGAATGCCTCAGGGTACATGAGCTCATTGGCTCTACCCGTGCTGTGTTACCTGGCCAAGAACCTGACCCTCTGCCTCCTGTGTCCTCCAAGAGCCTTTGCCAGCATTGGCACACAGACATTCACAATTAATTTTTAATGAATTGCCATATAAAATCTTTCACAGCAGAAAAACTGACATTACCATGCAAACAATGTGTTTGGTTTGTGGGTTTTTTTCCCCCAGGAGGATGGAAAGTACAATCAAATATTTGTGTAATGACCTAAAACAGAACGGTACAATGATTTGCAACACAATAAACTACAGATAAAGACAAGTGAATAATGCATCAAATTATGGATCTGTTGTTTTTAAATGAGCTGTTATTCTGCTATATAGTCCCACACTGCTACGGGGAATTAGTTCTTGGTCATCTTTATCTCATGAGCTATCTTTTCATGTGAAATTAAATTTTAAATTCATTGTATAGAAAGCTAAAATTGGAAGACAAATTTAAAAAAAAGGTCTCTGGTGACTTTATACCTCTCTTCTCTGTGTGGTTGTCTGCTGACAGGCTGGATTTTCCAGACTTTGTTCCTATTTGCCATGGCTTAATAAAGATTTCTTGCATGTAGCCCTCAAAAACGTTTGCTGTGTCTAATCCTTGTGTTGTAAGACAATCACAGTTTCAGTGTATGGTTAGTCACTCTAAAACATATAGCACTGTTTTTCTTTTCCCCTTAGAAACTTTATGAAATGCATCTTGTTCCACCCATTCTGAATTGTATTTTAGGATCAAAAGAATTTGGCCTTTACACGTGAAAACCGCTTTCCACAAACACCTCCTTGAAAACTTGGCTACTGATTTCTCTAGAGCTATTGAAATTCATTGAGGGTGACTGGCTTAGGGTTATTTATGTGAGTTTCTGCAAGACAAAGATACTGAGGCTTGGGACCCGAGGCCCGCCGTGCTGCATGCTTCCTGCACACAGGGCAGAGAAGGGACTCCGTGCTGCACTTCTCTCAGCTGGCAAGGAAGAGACAAGCAGGAGGAAACCCAGCCAGGAGAAAGGCAACAAAACAGTGGGACAAACCAGGCCAATGTGATATAGGGAAGCAAAAAGCAAATGGGTTCAGAAAGGGAGTAGCCATGAAGGAAAGCTTTATTAGTATTCATTAAAGCTGGTGTTCCAGCTTCAGTTCAGGAAATACCTCCAGGGCATTGGAACCACAGCAAAACCCAGGGAAACTTCCTTTGTGGCAAGGTTGAAGGATGGTGCTGGATGCTAAGACCCAGCACACAGCCCTGCTGGTTGTATGGCCTCCCACAAAGCTCTCACAGGCTCTTCACCTGAGCATCCTAGTGCTCAGGAGGGCATCGGGCTCCTCCACATGCTGGTAGTCGGCATCCCACACCATGCTCCCTGCTTTAAGCCTTTGCAGCATTGTCACAGAGCAAGCAGGCTGCCAACGGCATGCATGCAGATCACTCCAGGAGCACAGCTGCACACAGTGGTCTGCAGGATCACCATTCCCAGGCACCCACAACTTAAATCCATCTGTCCTTCAACAACTTATAATCATTCAGTCACCCACTTAGGCTGGGTGTTGAAGCAGAAAAAAAACAACCCTCTGCCTGTGCACACCACTAAATACTCTTTTACTTTTATTGGCTTACGCATATTTGGTTTGCATAGAAAAAACCACGCCCCAGGACTTTTCACACTGGCATACACCTTGTGCATACTGAGCATGGCTTCCCCCAGCTGCGAATTCATTCACAAACAATGTCTGCACAGCAAAATGCTCACTGCAAACAGCGTAAAAAAGGTTTCCTGTGGCTTTTATCCTAACGGTCAAGACACAAGCCAGCTCCGTTTGTTTTCACAGAAAGTTTCTTCCTACAGTGCATTGGACAAAAAAGAAAGTTTAACCATTTCCAACTTCTAACTCTTCCCTAAAAAGCAAACTGCTTAGCTGAAGTAATTGTATGAAAACATAAACAAAGAGTTACACTCCCTTGAGAAGCCATTAAACATGACAGGTTAAGTCAATAATTTGCATATGGCTGATTGTTTAGTAAACAGTCTCCGGAGAGGATGGTAATTAATCTTTTACATCAAATCTGTTGATTAATATTTCTGGGAATAATGCTAGATGTTACAAGCATGTGTGAGTCATGATATCAATTTCTTTGAAACTGGATTAAACATGGCCATAAACAAATTTTTTTGTTTTTTTTTTTTTTCCTGTTACTATTACCAGCATGGCTGAAAGCTAGCTGAGACTGACCCTGTGCACCAGGGCTGGTACAGAATGCCTGCACACCATGGGGACATCAGTGTCCCTGCAGTGCTCTGAATACAGCAGTACAGACTCTGCTTAGCTTGAAGTAAACATTGTTCTTCTGCACTGAGGCACCTGGTAGGGCCCAGCCAAGGCAGCACAGCACCAGCTCAGGTCTGTCTGTGCTGTGCAGCAGGACTGCAATCTCCTCACTACCTTTACTTGTGTGATACAGGAATGTGAAAGCAAAGAATTCTCCAAACAGGACACCGTTAGACCTAGAATCATTTATGGTATTTGGCAAACTTAACACTTTGTCTTGTCAGAGTATTTGTCAATCTCTTTCCCTGGGTCAGTTATTTTCAGTAATAAGCTGTCAAAGGAGAAAATAAGGTAGATTATCTTTCTCATTCACTCATTTCAGCCATGCCTACCTGTCTCACGTGCAATATACTGGTTTTATTGTGACATTACCTATAAGAGCTCTTCCTTGCTTTAGGATAGTGTTTCTGAATTTCTCTGAATTCCCCAGGGTTATGCCTGGTGCAGATGGAGAGCACCTCCTGTGGCACCCGCGCTGCCTGAGCCAGCAGACCCTGGCCACCCTTCTGTGGCAGCAGTGCTTGGATCCATGCACTGTCCTAGTGGGGCTTTGAGGTTTTTCACATAAGAACTGAATATAAACAAACATTTCATTGTTTAATAAAGTACCAGGAGAAGGGCTTGATAGCCCTCTTTTATGACATTTGGTTAAACCAGCTACTGATTTCATAGAATCATAAAATCATAGAACAGTTTGGGTTGGAAGGGACCTCTAAGGTCATCTAGTCCAACACCCCTGCCGTGGGCAGGGACATCTTCAACTAGATCAGGTTGCTCAGAGCCCCGTCCAACCTGACCTGGAATGTTTCCAGGGATGGGGCATCCACCACCTCTCTGGGCAACCTGGGCCAGTGTCTCACCACCCTCAGCATAAAAAACTTCTTCCTTATATCTAGTCTAAATCTACCCCCCTTTAGTTTAAAGCCATTCCCCCTTGTCCTGTCGCAACAGGCCCTGCTAAAAAGTCTGCCGACA
>NW_008794444.1:6685649-6697660 GCF_000699145.1 Aptenodytes forsteri
GCCCTTCCCGTGTCCCCTGATGTAGTCACTCCATCCTAGAAGGCCACTAGGTTAGTCAGGCAGGACTTGCCCTTGGTGAAGCCATGCTGGCTGTCTCGAATCACCTCCTTGTCCTCCATGTGCCTTAGCATAGCTTGTTGTGCCAGTACACGCTTGTTTGCCTCTGCTTGCCAGAGACAAAGCACAAGGTAGCTCTGGGAATCTGCAGAGGGAAAGATATGACAAAAATATCAGCTATTGTAATCCAAACTCTTCAGGTATCTAGAGAAGTCTTTAAGTTACCATAGAAAGATTACTATTTATAAAGAAATAGCTGCCAGCCTGGGATGGTTGCTGTGATTTTCCATCATTTTCTCCAGAAAGATTTTAGACTGCGGATATTTACTACAAATTGTTGGGATAATTATTTGTGAAAATAACAAGATTACATCAAATCTACCAAAGTAATTTGTTAATTAATAAAGTTAATTTTAAAAAAAGGCATTTGAGTATTGAGTTAGTAAAGGAAAAAGGAAACATAGTGAACCAAAATCTTTACAGTAGTTCAAATACACAAAGGAGTTTCTTTCCTCCTAACAAGGTAGGACAGAAGGGTAAAATGCTAAGGAATAAGGTGTGTAAAACCACACCATGCATCTCTGAGTCAGAATTGTGTGTGATGTGAACAAAAAATCATATTGGAGTGAATTGCAAAATTGTGGTGCAAGGGATTTATTTTCCTACAATAAGTCTATCACATCTTTCTTAAGCAGGTGCTCACAATGTCAGCCAAGGCATATACATTTTCTAGTTTCTCAGAAAATCCCCAAGGCATCTCTTCTGTTGTCTGTAATTCAGTTAAAATGTAATCAAACAACAATAGGCTCAGACTGTGTAGTCCCTGCCACCAGGGACTGTAGTCCCTGCAAACAGTCCTCAATCTCTGTGAGAACTCTTTCAACAGAAGCAGACACTGTCTTCATCATGAAGGGGCAATTAGAGCAAGGAAAACAAGCTGTCTTCCCATATTTCTTTTAGCTAGCTCCTCCCTTACCTGTGGTAAAGGTGGGTAAGTCTCAGTGGCTCAGCCCTGAGGGTGCAAAGTTTAGCATTGACTCTGCTGCTACAAAGCCATGAGGTGTCTCAGAATAATTGAGAAATATCCTCCCATTTCGGAAGGTGACAAGCTTCTTCCAGAGCACCTGACAAGTTCTGCTGCTCTGCATGCTTCAGTCCATGAACAAACCCGTAGGCTTGACTCAATTCAGCTTAAGTGGGTCTTTAAAGATAAACATCAACATAAAGATAAAGATAAACATAAAGCATGATCAGAGTTTACTGAGTGATTAAACAGTTGACAATGGTGATATTTAAATTGTCATTTGCTGGTCTCAGATCACACACTTATGATCCCTTCAGACTTTCAGCGAGCTCCCATGTGATGGGCAACTGGAGTTAGGGGGTTTCTTGGGGCAAGCATCCATGTTGCTCTTCTACAGACTGAGACCACAGTCTCTTGACCCCTGGGAACTCACTGCACTTTGCCACATGCCGGAGCTCAGGAGGACCAGAGATGTCTGAGCATCAGCCTCTCCTCACACTGCTCCTAGCTGGCTAAACCTGCTGTGCCAAGTCCTCTGATGGGCTGTGCCGCCTTCTATTTCCATGAGGAGACATCAGCAGTACATCACTTGCCCAGTACATCACCTGCCTATAGAGCTGCTTATGATGGTATGTGGAAGTTGAAATCAAGAGGTTTTTTTATTGACTTTGTTAAGAGAAAGATAAAGACTCAGAAAACTGGTTAAATCACCTGGAATATCTTTTACTGAAAACAAAATTACATACAGTGGCTTTAAAAAAAATCTTTACATAAATATTCCTTTCCTACATAACTAATCTTTAGGGGTTATGGAAACAGGGGTATATAGAAAACAGTTTTCTTGTTCTTCTTAGTTTGTTTTTAGCTGAGAAGAAAATATTTCTGCATGCAGTTAGGAGAACAAGTTTGTGAGGTGTTTCTCTGTTGTTACTAAAATATGAATAGTGACATTCTGGACCAGTGGAAGTCAGGGGAAATTTTGGGACTGATCTTTTCAAAACTCTAGAGTTTCAACCTGAACAAGGCTGTGGAGGCTCAGAGGTGCTGTATGGAGTGTCACTGTCTGGCTGCTGTAATACAACCATTAAAAGATGTCTCAAGGATGCCAACATTGCCTTCCTAAATTCCAATCCTGTTGCATATTTGAACTTTGGCAATTAGTAAAAGGAATCAAAGTAATCTTAATTTGAAGTATTTTAATTTACCTCATTAGATTCAATATTCATTTCTTCATCTTCTCATCTGAATTACATTTCCATTTCAAATTATTTATATCTCAGTTATTTATAATCAATTTTATATTTTCCTAACAACGAGTATGATCGTGATGGGTGGCTAGAGCACTTGAAGGTCACTGCAGTAGGCAAGTGACCCTGTGATAGACGATTGTACAGTGCATGGCCTGCACAAGAGAAGTTACCTGTGGATATGCACAAATTTCTCCTGTGAACTCTCAGAACAGGTGGGTTATTTTTATTGTTGCACTTTCCTCATCTTCCAATATTTGAAAGAGTTGTCATGAAAGAAAAGGCTCTTCTAGCTGAATCAGTTACTGAAGACAGCAATGCAGCAATAATAATGAAGACAGCATCTTCTTTAGCTCAGCAAAGCTCAATGTACAAAGTGGTTCACCTGACTTGCACAGATGGAGCTTTCGTTTTTAATTCCTTCATTACTGCCCTTTTTATATCATAGAAAAGGGATCCCTGAGTGCCAGCCAAAGCTGATGCTGTGTATTTCATGACCAAGGCTGGGCCAACATCAGAACCACCCTGCAACAGGACAATAGTTGTTCTAAGGCATGCAGTTGTATTTGCTGCAACACAAGGGACTTGGGAAATCCACCTGCATATTATACTCAAAATAATAATCCACCGGGCTGATTCTTCCCAGGGAAGAATTGTCTGTGAAGCAGACGAGATTGTGAGAGAGAGCAAAATTCTGGTGGCTTGAAGACCAGCTGCAGAATCTCTGTGAATTGCAGCTGATTTCTAGTGTCTCCTGCTGCCCCTCACTTTGAGGTTTCCCTTGTGCCACTGACCATCACTTGGCCAAGAGCTGTTAGAAGTTTCATTTGCATGCTCAAAGCATTCTTTAAAGAGACCCTGGCATCTCTCCAAGCTGAGAAAATGGTATGCTAACATACTGGCAGAATTATCTCTCACTAAAGTCATGATGCCCAGTGCCTCCCCAGTGCTGTGGAGGAAGGGCCTATTTCTGCTACGGCTGAGCCTGGCACCCACCCTGCTCCCACTGTTCCTATCCTGAGCTCAAGCCTTTGGGCAGTTCTCAGCACTGTGGCTGTCAGCAGAGATGTTTACAAATCCTGGTAGGAAGGGGTCAGGCCATGAAGGTTAGTTAAACCCTAAAGAACTATGGATAAAAAACCTAAGATTATTTAATCTCTCCCTTGCCCATCTCTCTTTCCCCTACATTTCTCGGGGGTTTTTGTTAGGATTCATAAGGCTGATGTGTATTTTCACAGTATGAAGGAGGTCAGGAGCAGACATGGAAAATGGCTTTTGACAGCAGATTCTAATCCCATTTATCTGAACAGATATCTCTGTTATTTCTGCTGACTCCATTGGAGTTTCTGTAATGTAAAGAAGGCATCCAAGAACAGGCTCTGATCATCAGAGGATGTGCAAGCTCAAACATGTCCTAATGAATGGAGCGACTGGGGCGGGGGGCGGGGGGCAGGAATTGAACAGTCATGTCCACGTCTATAAACAGTGCTCCAAAGAAGACACTGACTTTAATTAAAAGAACCAAATAAAATTATGAGACAAAGTGCTTATACCAAAAAGCTGTAGGAAATGCACTTCCTGTGGTAGCAAACAATTATTGTTCAACAGCTTTGTTCATAGCAACTACTACCAGAAAAAGGATATTTTGGAAGAACACCTTTAAAAAAAACCACTAAAACTAAACTTGGCTTATCTATGAAAAACAGATAAAGCATTACACTGCAACAAAATGTCAGAATGAACAATTGTTCTGAGCAATCATTAAAAAGAAAAATCTAAACTATGAAGTACAATCATCCTTTGATTGTTAAATCACAAATTAAACTCACTCTTTATGAAGACATATGCATAAATAAAATCAGAAATGTTTTAATTATGTAGTTTAACAGAGCCTAAGGTATTCTTTCATGTCTTAAGTTTTAACAAGAGAAATAAAAGTACAACTGATTATGAGACCACATCTCCAGAAGTTGGGTTTTAAGAAGAAAAGAATATCATGAGGTTTCTCATCACAGTTACAAAAATGGCAATACTGACAGTGTTTGCTTTCAGAAAAGAAATATTAGGGTTTTTTAATGTAAGAATGACACTGTCAGAGAAAAATCTCTATCTTCTATATTTCCAATGAGTTGATAGACTCGTTCTCTTTCAGCTGGAGCCATCCAGGTAGGAAAGACAAATTAGGACATTTTTCATAAGAAAAAATGCTTTCAAAGCACTGTTATTTATAGTCCAAGCATATTACAAGCCTACTCATGTTTACATCATTACAGTTTTCTTGCCTGTTAAAAAGTAGTGGAATACCCCATGAGAATTCCAGATTGTATTATGAAAAATAAAGGTGTAGAAATCCCCAGTAAATGTAGACTAAACTTAGGAAAAAACAGATCTTAGAGCTCAAAAATCTGATTGAATTTTAACTTGAAACTTTGAGTGAAATATGTAAAATATAACGTATGATACTTGATAAATAATGAATGCCAAAGACTTTGAGTATTTGGTATGTCCTGAAAGAGAGTCTTTTTCACTAATACCTACATACTAAGAGCTGTAGTGTAACACCGGAAAGGTGAAGGACTTCACCAGTGCTGAAAAGCTTCTATTTGCACTAGGTACAGTGTTCAAGACAGTGATCCCATGAATCTGTCTTAACAGAAAGTTATTTTCTGTCTTAGCACCTGGTGACTGACTGTTAAACCAGAAATGTGTGAACAATTTGGACTCACCTGGCATTTGAGAAATTTCTCAACAGTAGCAAAAGCACCAAGCTACATCTCGCAGTCTCCACTGTAGCAGGGAAATCTGGAACAACAACAAAAGACAATATAAACTTTTTAAGAAAGCTTTATGCAAAGGAATCTCTTATGGTCTTTGAAGATGATCAGTGTAAGAGCTGAATCAAAGGACTGATGAACTACATTCAACATAAAGTGTATGAACAACAGTGTATGAAATCAGTTTCTTTTCAACTCCTTGATATAGTAACAAATTAAAGCCTCAAACCTTATCTCTTGAACTTTAATTTTCAAGGCAAAAGGATAATCCTTCTCTTATCCATGGAGTGCTTATTAGCCTCTGTCTTCAGACAGTTAAGATTTCTTGTCCTGACTGCATCACTTGATGGATCATTCCAGAAATTCAGTTCTCTCCTGAGCAGCAGTCTACCACTTTTCAAGGTATTACTATTTCTAAAGGTTTTTATAAAGAGACATGATAATGACTTGTGACTAGTTAAAGAGACTGAATATCCAACCCCTTCTATTTTCTTCTAACAAGATAGATTCTTCATTTTCTTCTTAATGAGAATGACAGAAATTTGAAGGGTTGAGTGACAGTGAGCACAAGCAGTGAGTGAAAGTTTTGTCTAAGAGGTAAAGGTGACTGGCAAGGCCCACTGTTCGTGAGCACCCTTTTTGCAGGCTCAGAGCTGGAGTGATGCCAGAAAAACACCTCATGAGATGTTTATGCCATGTTTCTGCTCTCTGGCTTTTAAAGACAGGTTCCCTGCATGCACACCCTTTCTTCCAAACTAGCATTGTATCTGAACAATAATCAGAAAAAAAAAAATGTTTGGCACTAAGCAGCTTATCTCAATCATCTTATTCTATGCCTCTCCAGATTCCTAGGCAGTACCTAAATCTGCAATGAAAAAATCCCACCAAATATCCTCCCACTCATTCATTTTTTAAAGAAATTTGGAACAGCTTTGTTTTCTTGAAAATCCATCATTAGCAACTACAATGCAATTAGCAGCTTTATATCATTAAAATAAACCAGAAATGGAATTAATGTCACATATAGTTTAATTCAGTCTTCCATGGCAATCTGTTATTCAGATTGATTAGGAGCAGGAAAATGTGAACTGTCATTAACAACTAGTAGGCTGGTTAATTGAAGCTTCAAAGCAGAGTTGTATAACACAGTTTATACTACTGTAGTTTCATCTGAAAATTCCCAGAAAAAAACTGAAAATTTCAGAAAAACCTGTAAGTCCCTAAACTTGGAATTTCAGAGTAATAGTTTAGGTAGGGTTTTGACAAGAGAAATACCATTTCCTGCGTATTGGTTGTGTGTGCACAGGTTCACAAGCCATCTGCATTAAGATACTTGAGGAAGCAGGGAGCTTTACTAACATCCATGCCGAGATTAAGTGCTGACCAGATTCCCCAACATGTGACCATACTTTCATTTTTCTGGTAGAAAAGAAATCTTGAAGAGACTGGCACAAAGGGATGATGGCATTACTTTCTCCACTTGTTATACCTGAGATAGTATTTGCAGTACTCTGCACTCTTCCTGGTGATTTCCCAGAATGTTCTCTACTTTGTCGACTGTTTTCTCTGAAAACAAATAAACACACTAACAAATACATGAACCAAAGAAAAAACAAAAAACAAAAAAAACCCAAGGAAAAAAACCCACAACCTTAGCATTAAATTGTAAAAAGTTAGAAAAATATAAGCATTTTATAGTGCAGTTCTTTGTGTTATGGACAGGCTAATGCAGTGAGATAGAATAGCTGCAAACTCCTATCAGTTCAACTCTTCTGTGCTGCAACTCAGGGCTTTTAGGAAGGTTGAAACCACAATTTCAAAATGGTTCTTTCTGTGGTGGTTATTACCAAAGTCAAAACTAACTGTTAGAAAATGGCTTATCTGATTATTTCTGCAACTAATGACTAGAGCCAGGCAAAAAGTACAGATCACTTCGTAGTGGACTCTGCACTTTAGCAAAAGCTTTGCACTTCTAATGAGGATGCTTCTTCAGAAGCAGCTGTTAACCATAGTCATTCACAAGCAAGCAATATTTTGCCACAGATGGAGCACAGGCATGATCCTCAGGAGCACCATGAAGATAAAGACAGTGCTCTTCATTTAGATTGGATGTGCTCTGCACTGAGTTCCTGCAAGGAAAAGCTTGATGTGAAGCCTTTATAGAACCTGTATGTCAGGGCCTTAAGGATATCAATAGACCTTACTTGCCCTGATGAGCCTCAGCTGGGACTCCATGCACACTCTTTGCCCATGGCACAAGAGCCCCATTTCAGCTCAGACATGGGAACCCAGACCCTCCTTGAGCTCTGCTGTGAGCGTATCTGAATTCAGTCCTGTCTCTAGCCCTGCCTCCTGGATGGACTCTGGAACCACAGCAGAGCTTCTTCTCCGGTCCTGCCTCTAGTCTGGTTTCCTTTTGCTCCTTGGCTGGGCTCCTTAGGTGGACCCTGGACCTGGTTTGCTGCTTGCCATGTCTGGCGCTTTTTATCGACCCTGCCACCAGCACCCAGCTCTGCCCACTGTGTTTGAACTGTGTGTGACTGCATCTGGGATGGTGAGGAACTGCCTGCACCAGGGTCACCTGTGGCTCCTACCCTTAAATTGGGCAGCCCTGCTCATGTTTCTCCTGGCAGAGTGTTTCTGACAGCAGCTTGTGCTGGTTTTGTCTAGAATACAGTTAATTTTCTTCATAGTAGCTAGTATGTTGAGGGGGCTATGTTTTGGATTTGTGCTGAAAACAGTGTTGATAATGCAGAGATGTTTTCATTATTGCTGAGCAGTGCTTTCACAGAGTCAAGGCCTTTTCTGCTTCTCACACCACCCCACCAGAAGCTATGTGTAAGTCCCACTTCAGATATCTCTATCACCTTTCTGCATCAGATCTTTGGCCTTTGCTGTGCTGAGCAGGGCTACACTCACAGCGTCTTCAACACATCCTGAGCTGTAGCCCTTCAGCTGCTACTCCTCAACACTGGGACACCCCACTGGATCTGGTGGCTTTGGACACTATTGGCCAGGAGCCAGACGAAACAGTGGTCACGATAGAGCCTGTTGATGCCCAGAACATCAAAAACACAAGAGAAAAGTGAATCTGGTTCTGGCAGCATCACCCCTAAAACAAGGAGCAGAGCCAGTCCCAAACCAAGGGTAAAAGAGTGCACTCTCTACACTGATGGCCCTCAGCTCCTTCCACGCTTGTGACTTCTCCTGCTGAGTTTCACAGTGGAGGGAAGAGCTGGACATCTGCTATCTCTAATACCTGTACAGGCTAGACAGAGCCTGACCCAGCTGGCTATTGCCAAAAGAAAAGTATGGCTGTTTGATGATTAATTGAGCTGGAAGCATTCTGCTTATAAATGAGATTTGGGAGTAAGGGCAAAATGAAAAGTTGTAGAAATTAAAACAAAACAAAACCATCCAAAACCCCACTACAAAATAGCAATGAAAATTTATAGAGGTAAGTAGCTCTATCTGTGAAATGCAGGCCGCTTCTTCAGCTGACAAGTAGGTCATTCTGGCACATCAAAGATGCTTGAGAAATCCTCTGTATAAAGGGCATTCCTACTAAAAAAGGTGAAACTGCAAACTAAATTAACCCCCATTACAAAAAATCTTGTAATAAAGGAATATATGTTTTTCTTTCTTGTCACTTGTGGTTGGAAAATTATATAGCGCAATTGAAGACTCCACATGTGACAGTGATTCAGTGAGAGGCATAACTGGACAACACTGATAATCAGTGCTAAATTCTTATAGTCATTTTAATTTCTGTCGCATCAGTAGAAGAATCCACATGCAGTTGCTCTACCACAGTAATTATTTTGTACTAGTTTGCTTATGACAAAGAGTTATGAGGTAAGTATTACTGAATATAGTGAGGACTGGAAAAAAGATATGTTCAAAGCACTTCCACTGTTATTCTCTGGCCATCGTAGAGCTTCAGACAAGCCTGTTCTCCAGGCTCTCCTTTCTTACTTGCACTCACACTTGTTTATATTTTCTTCCCCGGTGTTTTCCTCAATTAGGCTTTTGAGCTGTTTAAAACTCTTTGAAGGTGTGAAATAAAGGCCCATCAAATTCTTACTGCTGGCAGTTGAATGCGACCCAAAACAGCAAATGGGTTTTGACAGGCTCCAAGCAGCATGTCTTTGCATTACATGTGATTTCATTTTGGCAGCCCAAGTTTCTTTAGACAGTACTCACCTTTTCAACCTATAGTAAAGGATACACTTCCCAGCTGTAGAAAGCTACCTTTGTCTGGAGAGTCATGTATCTAACGCTTTAAAACACTTAGGTGAAAAATGAATGTGTGCTCTTAAAAACTCTGTAATATCAATAACCCAGCAATGAAAAGGCACCTTTGTCAGAAAAACAATCCTATTTATCAATCAGTTCCAATCCTAGTTATTTCCAGGAAACAGGAATGTCCGTACCTGTCAAACAGTCAGTAAAATAGGAGTGCAATGTTTGAAGGGATGTCCCCTGACAAGTCAACAGCAGTGGAGACACAAAGGCCCCTGAGTCATTCAGTTCCCATCCCTGTCCCCTGCAGGCTGTGTGAGAGGCCTGGTAAATAAGTGCCCAGAAAACAGATTAAGAGAAAGTGGATAAGAAATCCCCTAATTAGGAAAATTGTCAAGGTTTATTCCTCAGGACTCCCAGAGCTTGCAAGCAATAAGCAGGAAGACACTGCCTGCCGCTTCCCAAGGGGTGGTCTGGTTGGCATCACGGTGGTACAAATGGCAGGGGGGGTCACATACGTGGTGTCCCCCTGTGGCAGTCCACAGCCGGACCCAGTTCTCCTGTGTCAAAGATCAAGCAAGCTTCCCTCTGCCTCCCAGAGAGCCTGTGGGCTGCTCGCCTCCATACACCTGCTGGGAGGTGGCTGGGAGGGCACAACAAACTCCCCAGGGAGCTGTTGGCGTTTTGGGACAGTGGTGTTGGGACCTGCCACCCCAGGCCATGGGTTCAAGCAGCTACAGCCTACCCTAACATGTGGTGCTCTCACAGGTGTGTTTGGAGGGGGGGGCATTGTTTGGGGGCAGGGAGGTAGTATTTGTTTTTTATCATTCTTCATGTTTGTTTTGATGCAGTTATTTAGTATGGCTATGATTTTTTATTCCCCAGACTTTCCAGGGAACTTATTCAGTAAATAAGCAGGTTTGTTCAGTGGAAAGATGGTGGATAAAGAAATATGGAAAGACATCGCATCCAAATTGACTGACCTGTCTATTATTTGTTTCTAAAATCATTCCTACAAAATACATCAGTTTGATAAATTCACACATTCTTTTTTTGGTAAAAATCTGCAGTTTCACTGGACAATACAATCCCCTGTGCAAAACAGTGCAAGCCCTGAAGTCTCATGTCCAAAACCTAAGGTAAAACTCCTCTCCAAACCAGTGATACATCACAGTTACTTCTGGAGTGACAGCTCTCTACTGGGCTGGTGCCCTTAGCCAGATGACAAGGACCTCTTGCAGTGAGGGCGTTATTCTGGGGGATGCCTGTGCTGGATGAGCATCCCACAGTTGGGTGTCAGACACCCATGTTCTTTGGGCGACCGCATACAAACACACACTTCTCTGTCTTCCCTGTCAGGCTGCATGATCCAAGTAGCAAAGTACAGCTCTATCATCTGCTTTGGGATGCAGAAGAACAAGACAGACAGTAAAAATAAAATCAAACCATAGACATGGGCTGTAAATAGTTTAGACTGAAAGTTTCAGGGTGTGCCCTTATTTAATACTGTGTTTCCTGCTCCCTGCAAGCTCCAGCTGTCTTTGTGCTCCAATGAACAGCTTCTTTATGAGGCTTCAGAGTTGCATGGCAAGGTCTCTGTGCACTTTAGTCAAGAGCAACAAGGTAAGAATGGGGTTTTTTATACCTATTTGACACTTCAAGTCTATTTACCTGTGTCTCTTTCTGTTTTTCCAATAACTGGTGAACACTTTTTTCGCTAAGCCCTTAAGAGATCAGCTGGAGTGCACTTGCACAGAGTCAACAGAGCTGTAAAGATTTTGAGCCAGGCAATCCTTTCTAAGGATGTAATTTTGTAAATTGTTTCTGATATAATTGGTTGCTTAGATTTCCTGACCAAGGTTTATATCTAAGTGACTCTTGTGAAGCCTTGAAGGTACAGAAAAAACAATAAGGAACCCATCATTCCGGAATATATACCTTTTGACTTTCTTCTAGTTTCATTATCATGTCTTCAATGTAAGAAGAAATTATTCAAAAATTTTATCATGGATTATAATTTTCCTAATTCATAAAACTGAGGTGAAGATCTGTTTTTAACACACAGATTTTTTCTCTTGTTTGAGGAACCAAACAGATCATTTTAACTTATTCAAAAACAAATGCTTAAAATATACAAAGAGGATGAAAAGCAGTCTGAGTCAGGTAGTGTGTCGAAACTTAGCAGGCCAAGTGCTGTTTTCCATATTTTCTCTCTA
This sequence comes from Aptenodytes forsteri, assembly GCF_000699145.1. NCBI lineage: Eukaryota > Metazoa > Chordata > Aves > Sphenisciformes > Spheniscidae > Aptenodytes > Aptenodytes forsteri. Next base: position 6,697,210 of record NW_008794444.1, read on the forward strand.
TATTAAGCACTCATGATTAAAAAATGTTAACTTGTTTGTGTAATTAATCATTCAAGAAGCCACCCTGATTCAATAGAAGAATTCACCAATTCATTTGGTGAATGGAGTTAAATCCAGTTGGCGGCCGGTCACGAGCGGTGTTCCCCAAGGCTCAGTTCTGGGGCTGGTCTTGTTCAATATCTTTATCAATGATCTGGACGAGGGGATCGAGTGCACCGTCAGTCAGTTTGCAGATGACACCAAGTTGGGTGGGAGCGTTGATCCGCTCGAGGGTAGGAAGGCTCTGCAGAGGGACCTGGACAGGCTGGATCGATGGGCCGAGGCCAACTGTATGAGGTTCAACAAGGCCACGTGCCGGGTCCTGCACTTGGGTCACAACAACCCCATGCAGCGCTACAGGCTTGGGGAAGAGTGGCTGGAAAGCTGCCTGTCAGAAAAGGACCTGGGGGTG